>NC_064639.1:400731613-400844113 GCF_023864345.2 Schistocerca serialis cubense | reverse complement strand
AAAGCATTCAGTACAATTTCGAACGATGTTTTATGCCTGCCGCCGGCTTTAAATGTATAATTTTTCCAGCATATTGAGGGTAGGTTGAAGTCGCCCACAACTGTAATTGTATGAGCGGGGTACTTAATTGAAATGAGACTCAAGTTTTCTTTGAACTGTACAGCAACTATGTCTTCTGAGTCGGGGGGCCGATAAAACAATCCAATTAATAGTTCAGTCCGATTGTCAGATATAACCTCTACCCATACTATTTCACATGAACTATCTACATCAATTTCGCTACTAGGCAAACTACCTCTGACAGCAATAAATACTCCACCACCAACTGTATTTAATCTATTCTTTCTGAACACTGTTAGATCGTTTGAAATAATTTCGGCTGAACTTATTTCCGGCTTTAGCCAGCTTTCTGTACCTACAACTATTTGAGCTTCAGTGCTTTCCATTATGGTTTGGAGCTCTGGTTCTTTCTCAACACAGCTATGACAATTTAAAACTACAATACCAATCGTTTCTACAACTACGTTACTGTGTTTTACCTGCCCACTTTCTGACGGCCGCCCCGTCTGTGGTTCCCTGAGACCCTCTAACCTAAAAAATCACCCAGTCTCTTCCACACAGCACCCGCTACCCGTGTAGCCGCCTCCTGTGTGTAGTGGACTCCTGGTCTATTAAGCGGAACCCGGAAACCCACCCCCCAATGGCGCAAGTCAAGGAATCTGCAGCCTACATGATTACAGAACCGCCTGAGCCTCTGATTCAGACCCTCCACTCAGCTCCGCACCGATGGACCACAGTCAGTCCTATCGATGATGCTGTAGATGGTGAGCTCTGCATTAATCTCAGAAGCAAAACTGGCAGTCTTTACCATTTCCGCAAGCCGTCCGAAACCAGAAAGATCTGCTCCGATCCAAAGCGACACACGTCATTGGTACCGACGTGAGCCACCACCTGCAGTTGGCAGCACCCTGTACTCTTCATGGCATCCGGAAGCACACTTTCCATATCCGGCATGACTCCCCCCGGAATGCACACAGAGTGCACGCTGGCTTCCTTCCCCTCCTTGGCAGCCATGTTCCTAAGGGGCCCCCATTACGCGCCTAACGTTGGAGCTCCCAACTACCAGCAAACCCACCCTCTGTGAATGCCCAGACCTTGCAGGCCGAGAAGCTTCTTCTGGAACAGGGTGGACGACTGCATCCGGCTCAGAGACATCGTCAGCCGCAGATAACGCCTGAAACCTGTTCGTGAAACGAAACGGGGAGGCCCTACGATCGGCCCCACGGAAAGTTTTTCACTGCCTGCCAGACTTTGTAATGATTTCCCTACCTGTTGCTCTTGCACCACCTACTTCGGGACCAACACCCTGCCCCAACCATCGAGGATGTCCGTCCCCACTTCTAAGCCGGAGAAGCGTAAGTCGTCTTCGGCTTCTCTCGCTAGGAAGAGGTCCCTTGGGTCACTCCCTTCCCAGGATTGTGCTAGTGGGAAAGATGACACCTGCCATGGATGAAGAGCCCAAAAGAAGCTGGTCGTAGGGCTTCACAATCATCCTCAGTCCCAGAGACTGAGGCAGTGAATTCCTCCCAGCCAGGGAAACCCAAAGAGCAGCGAGAGAAATCCAAAAAGAAAACTCCTAAGACCAATGAAATTGCGGTGGCACCCACACCACCGCTACCTACAAGCTCTGCATCTAAGGATGGGTTGGAGATTTTTGAGTCTGCTGAGGACCTTGATCACACCAGACCCTCACACACAATGGGTATAGACTGCTCAGGCAACAAGTCGGTGGCAGCAGGTGACTGAGTAGTAAACCACCTCATTGAATGTTCCATGCCTTCCCAGTCTCACGATGACATCATCCTTTAGTGGAATTGCGGTGGTTTTTTCCACCGTTGGCTGAGCCACGGCAACTGTTAAGCTTTACACCTGCTGTCTGCATTGCTCTTCAGGAAACCTGGTTCCCGGCAATGCGGATCCCTACCCTCTGCGGCTATAAGGGGTATTACAGGAACTGTAGTGACTATAATAGTGTGTCAGGTGGAATTTGCATTTATGTCCTAAACTCAGTTTGTAGTGAACATGTGCTCCCTTTAAACTCCTCTTGAAACTTTGGCTATCAGAGTAAGGATGACGCAGAAAATAACTGTCTGCAATATATATCTTCCTCCAGATGGTACAGTACCCCTGAATGTATTAGCTGCACTGATTGATCAACTCCCTAAACCTTTCCTACTTTTGGGAGATTTTAATGCCCACAACCACTTGTGGGGTGGCACTGTGCTTACTGGGCGAGGCAGAGATGTCAAAACTTTACTGCCTCAGTTTGACCTCTGCCTCTTAAATATTGGGGCCGCCAAACTTCAGTGTGGCTCATGGTAGTTACTTGGCCATTGATTTATCAATTTGCAGCCTAGGATTTCTCACATCTTTCCACTGGAGAGCACATGACGACCTGTATGGTAGTGACCACTTCCCCATCTTCTTGTCACTGCCCTGGCATCAGGCCCACAGATGCTTGCCCAGATGGCTTTAAATAAGGCCAACTGGAAAACTTTCACCTCTGCTGTCACCGTTGAATCTCCCCCACACGGTAACATCAATGTGATGGTTGAGCAGGTGACTACAACAATCGTTACTGAAGCAGAATACGCGATCCCTCACTCTTTAGGGTGCCAGAGGCATAAGGCAGTCCCTTGGTGGTCGCTAGAAGTAGCTGAAGCAATTAAGGAGTGTCTGCGAGCTCTACAGCGGCGTAAGCGGCACCCTTCCCTGGAGCACCTCATAGCCTTTAAACGGCTCCATGCCTGCGTCTCAACCATTTGGTGCCATACGTCACCTTCTCAAGTCGGGGCAAAGATCAAACGTCTTTTTGGGTACTAGACCCCAACAGGTGTTCACGGTGTTACCATAAATGGCGTGTTATCTACTGACACAAACACGATTGCCAAACACTTTTCTCGAGCCTCTGCATCGGAGAATTACCCCCCAGCCCTTCGCACTCTCAAACGGCAGCTGGAAGGGAAAATCCTCTCATTCACTATACATCACAGTGAATCCTATAACATCGCATTTACAGAATGGGAGCTCCTCAGTGCCATTGCAGATTGCCCGACACAACTCCTGGGCCTGATCGGATCCACAGCCATGATCAAACATCTCTCATCTGACTACAAGCTACATCACCTCGTCATCTTGAACCGGATGTGGTGCAATGGTGTCTTTCCATTGCAGTGGCGGGAGAGCACCATCATTCCAGTGCTCAAGCCCGGTAAAAACCCGCTTGATGTGGATAGCTATCATCCCATCAACCTCACCAACTTCCTTTGTAAACTGCTGGAACATATGGTATGTTGGCGGTTGGGTTGGGTCCTGGAGTGACGTGGCCTACTGGCTCCATGTCAGGGCGGCTTCCGCCAGAGTTGCTCTACCACTGATAATCTTGTGTCCCACGAGTCTGCCATCCAAACAGCCTTTTCCAGACAGCAACACCTGGTTTCCATCTTTTTTTTACTTGCGTAAAGCATATTACACTACCTGGTGACATATCCTTGCCACATTGTGTGAGTGGGGTCTCCGGGACACACTCCCAATTTTTATCCAATACTTCCTGTCGCTCCGTACTTTCTTTGTCCAAGTTGGTGCCTCCCATAGTTCCATCCATATCCAGGAGAATGGAGTCCCGCAGGGCTCTGTATTGAATGTGTCTCTATTTTTATTGGCCGTTGACAGTCTAGCAGCAGCTGTAGGACTGTCCGCCTCACCTTCTTTCTATGCAGATGACTTCTGCATTTCGTACTGCTCCTCCAGATCTGGTGTTACTGAGTGTCACCTACAGGGAGCCACCCACAAGGCGCATCCACAAGCCCACAGCTTCCCTTTTTGAGCAGCAAAGTCATGTGTCATGCACTTCTGTTGGTGTCGTACCGTTCATCCGGACCCAGAACTTCACCTTCGTGATTATCCACTCACTGTAGTGGAGACATATCAATTCTTAGGACTGGTTTTTGATGCTCGATTGACTTTGCTTCCTCATCTTCGTCAGCTTAAGCAGAAGTGTTGGCAGCACCTCAACACCCTCCATTGCCTGAGCAACACCAATTGGGGTGCAGATTGCTCTACGCTGCTGCGGCACTACAGAACCCCTGTTGAATTCTGAATTGACTATGGGAGTGTGGTTTACAGTTCGACAGTGTCCTCAGCATTACATTTACTCAATCCTGTGCGCCACTGTGGGATTTGACTAGCGACAGGAACTTTTAGGATGAGTCCGGTGACCAGTGTACTGGTGGAGGCTTGGGTCCCTCCATTGCAGATCAGACGTGCACAACAGCTCGGCAGTTACGCAGCACACATTGATAGTTCTCCTGAGCATCCGAATTACCATCTCCTTTTTCCGCCCGTGGTAGTCCATCTCCCACTCAGCGGCCCAGGTCAGGGCTCAGGGCTAATGTTTGTGGTTCGCGTGTGGTCCCTTTTTCTCTGAACTGGATTCCTTCACTTCACCTCGTCTACTTGCAGTCCATTCACATACGCCTCGGCCACAGCTTCGTCTGGACCTTTTACGTGGTCCCAAGGACTCCATTAAGCCTCATCTCTCTTCTGTCACTTCCTCTCAATTCTTGAGGTGTTCTGGGGCTCTGAAATGGTTTGCACCGACAGCTTGATAGCTGATGGTCACGTTGGCTTTGCCTACGTTCACGGCAGTCATATTGAACAGCATTCCTTACCTAATGGCTGCAGTGTATTCAGTATCTCCGTTCATGCCCTGGGGAGTCTTTTCTTTTATGTACTGACTCCTTGAGCAGCCTGGAAACTTATCGACCAGTGCTGCCCTGTCGTCCTTTGGTTGCGTCCATCCCGGAGTCTGTCTATGCCCTGAAACAGTCCATTCATTGAGTGGTGTTCGTCTGGACCCCTGATCACGTCGGAATCCCAGGAATTGAACTTGCTGACCAAACAGGCTACACGGAAACCACTTCTGGAGATGGGCATCCCCGCAACTGACCTGCGTTCATTATTACACCACAAGGTTTTTCAGCTTTGAGAGACGGAATAGCAAAATCTCAGGACGCACAACAAACTGCGAGCCATTAAGGGGACCACGATGAGGGCCTCTCGCAGGGACTCCATGGTTCTCTGTCAGTTCCTCATTGGCCATGCCTGGGCAACCTACGGCTACCTCCTGCGCCTTGAAGACCCACCTCAGTGTCGGTGCGGCACCCGGTTGACAGTGGCCCATATTCTTCTGCTCTGTCCTCCTCTGGCTGCCCTTCGACTTCATCTTCGGTTGCCAGACTCATTATCATTGATTTTAGCAGATGCCGCCGCATCAGCTGGTTTGGTTTCAAGTTTCATCCGTGAGGGTGGGTTTTATCATTCAGTCTGAGTGTTAACACATGTCCTTTGTCCCTCTGTGTCCTCCACCCTAGTGCTTTTAGGGTGGATGTTTTAATGTGTTGCAGGGTGGCTGGCTTTTCGTTTTTATTTTCTTGGTCGGCCAGCCACTGTAATCTGCTTCCTTGTTTTACTCTCTTCTAATTGTTTCTTGCATCTCTGTTGTTTTCTTGTCCTCTTTTTGTACCTTTTAGTGTTCATTTCATTTCCTTCGTTCCGGTGGTCTTTCCTTTCTTTCTGTTTTGTGTTATATGTCTCGTCTGTTTTATTCTTACACGTGTGACATTGTTTTATTATGAACAAGGGACCAATGACCTCGTAGTTTGGTCCCTTTCCCCCTCTTTTAAACCAACCAGCCACAAAAATCCCCTTTTATTTTTGCCTCACTAAGATGAAATTTCTCTTACAAAAGAGAAATGCTTCCCCACTTTCATCTGGTTAAAGCGATTGACACCTACGCTAAATTTTCTTTTCATAATGCAGTGCATTGACACAGCTATCTGAGAAGCTCAGGAAGCAATAGAATTTGGTGTAGTCATGGTGTAACCCAAGTAATATGCCTATGACTGTCAGATCCCTGGAAATCTGCCATTTAATATTACCATAGTTCAGTTGCAATGGCAATTGTCGTTTTATCGAATGTTTCTTACATGTAAGGGTCATACACAATCAGAATTGATGGTAACGTGTTGACATGTTACTGTGGGGAACTTGAACGATACCTACTAATCACTTTTATAGTCATTGTCCCTGTACATCTCTACAAAATGCCAATTTTTTTTTTTCCTCACATTTGAAAAATGGAAGGAATGGCATAAGGGGGTACGGAACACAGTCATACTTACCATCTCATCAAAACAATTCCACTGTTATAGTCTTGTTACCAACAGTTCAGCTTAACCTTTGGACAACTCCAGATTTTTCACTAGGCTATTAAGTTCTCACTGTGTTGTTTTGTGAATCTCTGTACACTCATTATTACACCCAAAACTGGGATTTTTTTTTTTAAGAAACTGAATTTTGAATGTGACAATGCAGCAGTAGCTTCACTAACTCCCTCGTCACTGTCGCAACCGGGTGGGACAGGAACAGTCAGTCTGTTTTGGTGTGGCACTCATTGTGTGGCCGATGGTGTGTTACAATACATAAAAAAAAAATTTATTTATGGAAATACTATGTTTAATAGTTGTCACACAAAAGTAACAATCATTCACTGGTTTGATGGTTCTTACCAGATCATGGGTATAGCAAAGCCTGTAGAAGTTTTTATTATTCAACCACTAATGAAGAATAAAGACACAAGATATGCGACATACATGAGGTGCTCAAGGCTTGGCTTGGTCCCAAATTTCACATCCAAAGTATAGTCTGGATGCCTTCCTAATATATGGCATTATTGGCCACCATTACAATTCAATGTAGACTGTCTGCAAATTTAGCAAAACTTGTCAGCACTGTTTACTCGTTTGTGAGGCATATTGAATCACAGGAATTAAAATGACCACATACACTAACTACACACCAGCTGTTCTTCAATACTCTCCCTGTGTTTCCATTTGTCAGCAGGTGGTGTCACTTCTGCATCACCACTGGTGCTCCCTTCATGGGAACAAGCTCTGGGGAATGAAGCCTCTCCCAGTGGCTTGGATGCCCTCCTCTCAGCTATCTCGCTATGAGGCAATCAGTTTAGCTAGATTGCATATTGGGCACTGTCTTTTCAGCCATCGTCATTTGTTAAGTGGAGCTTCCCCACCACTTTGTGCTCATTGCCCTCAACCTTCGACTGTTTACCATTTCCTGATCTTAAGTTCAGGACATATGTTTCTCTATGGCTTTTTTTGTGGACCTTTCTCCACGTCCCTGGTTTTCGCTGTTTTTCCTTCTGTTGATTCGGGTTAAGGTGTAGTCATTTTTAACTCTTCTGTTCTATGGTTCCGACATAGGCCCGTATGACACTAGTTTTTTTGCAACGTAAAACAAAACAAACAAAAACAATGAAATACACTGAGGTGACAAAAGTCAAAAGAGATACCTCCTAATATGATGTTGATGTTGGACCTTAGTTTCACAACTCAATACTGCATGGACTCAACAAGTCGTTGGAAGTACCCTGCGAAAATATTGTCTATGCTGCCTGTATAGCTGTCCATAATTTCAAAAGTGTTACTAGTGCAGGATTTTGAGCTTGAACTGATGTCTCAGTTATGTCCCAGTGATGTTCGATGGGATGTGTGTCGGACAGTATGGGTAGCCAAATCATTTACTCGAATGTCCAGCATGTTCTGCATGTTGTATTGTCATCCATAAAAATTCCATCATTGTTCGGGAATATGAAGTACATGAATGGCTGCAAATGGTCTCCAAGTAGCCAAATGTAAAAATTTCTAGTAAATGATTGGTTCATTTGGGCCAAAGGACTCAGTCCATTCCATGTAAACACAGCCCACATCATTATGGAACCACCACCAGCTTGTACAGTACCTTGTTGAAAGCTTGATACCATGGCTTTGTAAGGTCTGTGTCACACTCAAACCCTACCATGAACTCTTACAAACTGAAATTGGAATTCATCTCAACAGGCAGCGGTTTTCTGGTCAGATACCTACAGGCGGCAGTTTTCCAATCGTCAAGGGTCCAACCACTATAGTCACGAGCCCCAAAGGCACTCGGGCCAGTCGTCTCCTGCTATGGTCTATTAATGTCCTACTTCACCAGACCATCCTAGTGGATATGTTTGTCGTACATCCCATGTTGATTTCCGCAGTTATTTCATGCTGTATGCTTGTCTGTTAGCACTGACAACTCTATGCAGATTCTGTTGCTCTAGGCTGTTAAGTGAAGGCAGTTAGTGACTGCATTGTTGATGATGCGAGGTAATCCCTGAAATTTGGTATTCGTGGCATACTCTTGACTATATGAATATCAGAATATTAAATTTCCTAACAAATTTCAAAATGGAACATTCCATGCTTCTAGCTCCAACTGCCATTCCTCATCCAAAGTCTGTTAATTCCCTTCGTGCGGCCCTAATCACATTAGAAACCTTTTCACGTGACTCACCTGAGTACAAATGACAGCTCTGTCAATGCACAGCCTTTTCATACCTTGTGTACATGATACTTGATACTATTGCCATTTGTATAAGTGCATATTGCTGCCCCATGACTTTTGTCATCTCATTGTATCTGAACTACTTAACATCAAGAGCACCAACTTATATTGGATAGGGAGACAATTTAAACATATCGACCTCTTTAAATCTTGGGAGAGCTGGGACTTGGGTGATGCATTTGGTGTGACTCGTGCTGTAAAAGAATTCCCAACACTGATAGTGGAGACAATGAAATCAACATTGTCAAAAACTTACAGACAGCATGTTACACTTGGAAAAGGCTCTTCAGTGTCTTAAGACAGCAGCTGTTCTGTTTTTTTTGCAAAATGCTCATTTAACAGCTGCAAGTAAGTACTCTTTTTAATAAACTGAAAATAACTCAACTACATAAACATGCGCTCAGTAAAGTTATTTTATCTAGTCACAGGAGAGAAATGGACATGAATGTTTGAGACGTGTAGCCCACTTGTAAATTGAAAAGCGAGCAAAGCTTGTGGTGGGGGAAGTTGCCTTTCCCATAAGAACACTATAGCTGCCATGCAGGATGATAGAATCAATTTCCCATCCTAGCAGTGCAGAACAGTGTGCAGATATTTACATAAATTCTGTCCATACATGTTTTAGTAACTTCAACTTTGTACACACATTTAATGTGTGTTTTTAAACTACATCATTTGGAGATTAATGTTAATGTTACAAATTATGTATTTCTTTTATTAATATTATACCCCTACAACAATATTTTTAATAATCTGTTTTTCTGTCCTCCTCAACGTGGAAACTGTTAATCCTAGAAGAAACATAGAGCCTTGTTCATAGTAAATTTAATGTAGTTCAAACATTGTCGCAGGATAATGTAACAAGTTGTTGAAGCCAACTTCAGGGAAATAATGAAATGTATGAGTAGTTACAAGCTCCCTTCAGGTAGACTTGTAACTTTATTCATGTCTTTTTAGTTGACACCACTTCGGTGACTTGCCTGTCGATGAGGGTGAAATGATGATGAACACGACGCAACACCCAGTCCCCAAGCGGAGAAAGTCTCCAACCCTGCTGAGAACCAAACCCAAGCCCCTGGCATGGCATTCTGCCATGATGAACACTCTGATACGGAGGTGGACAATTTCAGGAAAAAATAAGTTTCATTTCCGAAGAAAGGAGGACACATGAGGCAGTATTGAATCTGTGACTTAACCTAAAAGGTAGATTGAACACAGACAAATGCACATTTATTGCCTTTGTAGATTTAGAGAAAGCTTTTGACAATGTAGATTGGAATACAATCTTTGAAATTTTGTAAGAAGCAGAGATAAAATACACAGGTTGAAATGTTGTCTACAACTTGTACAGAGACCAGACTGCAGTTATGATACGAGTAACAAAAAAGAGTATGACAAGGGTAATGCAGTGGAATCGACTTAAATCATGCGATGCTGAGGGAATTAGATCTGTATTAATATTTGGGAACCAAAATGATTGGTCAAAGTAGCATGATGTTCGCTGCTTATTTACCATAATATTGGGTGGCAAAGTAATGTCTGATCAGGAGAAAAGACTTTCTATTATTCAATCTTGCTCACACATTATTTCGGCACACTCGCCAACCCCTTCTGATCGAACTTCTTTTCTCAAAATGATGAGGCTATGTCTGGAAATTAAGAGTACAAATTCAACATTCTGTTCTTGAAATGAATAAAATTCTTCTCATAAATAACGTACCATATATTGTACTCTTGTTTACAAAGATCATGCATTACAAATTTCATTCATTATTTGAACATCACAAATACATTGATAAGGACTGTCCAAAAACAGTCAGTCTTATTTAACAAAGCCCAGTTGAGGGAGTATATAAAAATAGGCATTGTCATGGCCTCTGTTCCTCCATGGCTCGCACCATATCTCCATGACAGGGCCCAACAACATCGAATAAACAGCCCGCTACGAATGTAGTACGTTGTTTATTGTTGTCCCAGCAAGCAGACATGCTATGTCCATCCATTTCGTAATATGTGTGTGCAAATAAAACATATGTCCAAACAGGTTATACTAATTCATTACAAAAGTAAACTTTTTATAGTGGTCATCATCATTCGTAGGTTTGGAAAATGCTTGTGCAACACGTCACTTCACCAAAGTGGTCCGTTACACTACAGTAAAGAGGATATAAGATGCAGACTGGCAACATCAAGAAAAATGTTCCTAAAAAAGAGGAATTTGTTGATATCTGGTATAGATTTTAGGGTTGTGGAGTCTTACCTAGAGGTATTTGTGTGGAAGTAAAACATGGATAATAAACAGTTCAGAAAGAAGAGAATAGAAATGTGAGGAATATTTGCTCATCCCTAAAAGTTTTTTGTACTACATTTGCTGAAATATATATACCACTAAGACTTAAGTATTTAAGTCGGTCTCCGTTGACTCTGAGAAGGTAGGCTTCAGTAATAGCAGAATTATCTATCCCATCATAAGTGAAACATTCAATGGAAATACGTGGAGGCAGACATACTCTTTTTATTGATTTTTAAAAATGATGCGTATTTTTGCAAACGACTTTTATACAGAACTTGAAAACAAGCAATATGCAAAGATGGTTAACAGAGTCAAACAATTTGACATAGAATTAATTGTTCACCAACTGATGGTGCCCCATACTGATGAAAATATTTTCAGTGATAGTGCCAGTGAAATTGTTAAGTGGACATTTAAGAAAAATTCTTGAAAGTGTGTGAAGTATTTAGGATTTCGTCTGTCCCAGTTGCATGTCACTTCCTTACTGCTGGGCTCATATTGATATATTGTACCCTGGCATTGAGAGAATTTATTTGTATGCAGAGCACAAACAGGCAGCACAAGGAATATCGCAGATTACATTTCTTTGTCATTCTCAGCCAACATCATGGCTACTTACTTAGGAAGCATGAAAGTGAATTTTATAGTTTTGACTTTTTGGAGGAAGTGTGATGGTTGAGGGTTATGGATGAATTGATAGGAAAAATAATTTGCTATTATTGCATTTGAAACAGAGTTAGTGGTGGTGAAAATGTTACATTATGAAAAAAGTTAGTGTGTGTAAGCTTTTGAAGCTCCAGAATGTTTGTAGACAAAGGAAGACCATGAAACAATGTGATAAATTCACAGCAAAATAAGCATTCATGTCAAAAGGCAGTACACTCAAGCACAGACAAAGGGTAACAGATACTGACTTTGGCATTTTATGCTTTTTCATAGAAGAGAAGAGAGGAAACAGTTTGGTAGATGGTGATATTCAAGAGTTCCATAGGAAGATCATTCAAGACACGGCATAAGTGCTTTCCTCCTCATATGTACAATTTGCTGTAACTAATACCTCTTCTCTTCTTCAAATTCCTCTTCTGTTTTTGACCCAAATTTTGTGGAGTGGCTCAGTGCTAATCCTACAATAGAAATCACTGTAATGTGAGCTGTAGATCTCAAACCAGCTGAAAAAGAAAGTAAGTTCCTATATTGACCAACCTACACCTGGAAGTATGTTTTGGATGTGGTCAGCATGCCAGGCTATTGGGGGTAATACACTACAGATATGAAGTTGCTGGGATTCCTGTGGGATTTGCATTTCTCTTGTAAGTCTCTGAGATAAACCTGGCATACTATAGTCTACCCAAAATTTCTTTACAGTTGAAAATTCGGCAGGAGCGGATCAGAATTGCCATGTGCTGCACATAACATGTGTAATCATAACAGTTAATTCAACTCACTCAAACAGAAAAAACTATTCAGCATACAAACATGGAACTGTCATCAATGTGTTCTGGAAGAACATCACTGTGTTTTCATTTCAGTTTGATTTGTTACAACAAATTATTAAGACGATATACTGCAAGTTCAAGAAAATACCTTTTCTGATACTGTTGCTGAATTTTTGGTGTGTGGGGAAACATTTTTGCTATTGAAGCTAGGTGAAAGCATCACAGGAATGAAATTTTAAGAATACATCACCAAAACCAGAACTCTGTTACAGTTTTTTAACACGAGACGATTCAGTTAAACAAGTGGACAATGGTCCGCTTGTGTGCCAAGCAGTAAGTGACCGCTGTTCCTGTTTCATTATTTAGATCTCTAGGTTTATAATTAACCTGTTGTTAAGTTTTCTGTTCTGTCTTCTTATTCCTAACATAACAATAAATAGGATTTATGTGTGTTTGTCATGCTGAGAACAGGTTTCTTAAGCAGGTCAACTGGCATTGTGAGTAAGAACAAAGTGATACAGACACAGTACCTCAGTTTTATGGCAATTATATTGAAAGCAGCAGCATTTAATTTATGTAGTATAATAATTTTTGTTGGTTGTGTTCCATATCTTTGCCAAATATTATAAATGACATATTGTAAAACATTAAGCTTCTGTATAACTTACTCGGAATTGTATGACCAGTTTATCAATATAAATTTATTAGAATAGCAGGTTCTAAGATTATGTGATGTAAACTGAACTCCTGGGATGAACTTCATTTGGAACTAGTCGCTGATAAGATGTTCACTTTAAAATATCAAAACTTACAAAAATATGATTCTTTTATGTAGGTACTCACCGTAGTAAACTGCACACACCAAACATGTAGCTCAGTGCACCTATGCTTAATTTCTGTCATGTGATAATGGACAAAAGCTCCTCTGACATCTCTCTCGTTGCTATGAAATCTACCACTGTCATTGTTTAATGAAATAATCATTTCCTCCACTGAACATTCCAAAACAGCTACATTCTGCCATACTATTTCCATAATTCTCTGCATTTGATTGATGTCTTTCTTCCGGTCTTCAGAGATAATGTTCCTTACTGCTTCTTCTGAGAGTACTTTGACTCCAAATGGTAAAGTTGTTGTTGTTATTGTTGTTATTGTTGTTGTTGTTGTTGTTGTTGTTATTCGTGCCAGTGTAACCTCTAATTTTGACCCATATTAACACTTTTGAGGCCAGTGGTAACCTAATATTGTAAGCCCATATGTTTCTGCTAACTCATAGATTTTGTGTGTTGGAGGGGGGGAATTGTGGTTTATTGGAGAGACATTGGTTATACCAGCTCAACCTTTCTAAGATTTCACTTATCTTGACACTATTGATGTTGAAGCCAGTCAATCACTTCCTCCTTTCTCATGGCAGGTGCTTTTTCAACAAGTAGTTAATGGCAAGGAGCATTATCTAGAAGAGTTGGTATGGTTTTCCCAGATTTGGAATCAGTGATTCTATGAAGCACTTTGTAAACTTAAATGTCATTCATCTCTTCCTGATGATCTCTCACATCCTTAAATTTAAAAAGCAGAGACTGTTTGTTCAGTGCCTCCATGAAGAAGAGTAAGTCTGCCTCCCTTGTTGGAAGGTATTGCTATCATTCTTTTAATTGCATTGTCTGCCCAGCCCTGCTTGACAATAAGACCAGAATTGACCTGTGTTTCACCAAGGCTTAGCAATTCGCCAATACGTGTACCAAGGCTCTGCCTTAAAAATCAGCAATTCTATGCAGCTATGCCCTCTCTCTCTCTCTCTCTCTCTCTCTCTCTCTCTCTCTCTCTCTCTCTCTCTCTCTCTCTCTCTCTCTCTCTCTCCATCTGCAGCATATGGCCACAGAAATGTACAGAGTGAAATCTTTGGGTGTGCAAAAGTGTGAACAACAGAGTGTGACTGCCATGTGAAGGATCTGATTCCCTAATGGTGGCCAATAACTTACTGAGTGTCAGATGTTACTTTCTGTGGTGGTTGTGACGACAATGATGATAAATGTGATGATGAATCACATCCTCAGCAAGTAAATCTGTTAGTAATCCACTTACCTATAAAACATTTATTCCTAGAATTCCTAGCTTTGATGTTTTTCAAGCTTCCATTTCTTTTCTGAAAATTTAATTGCCCAAATTAACAAGATTGATTTTGTTTGTATTCAGAGCTACAGTAATTCTATCAATTACCTTGTTAACAGAGAACAACAAATCACCATTGTTTCAGTCCCAAATGGGCTCATAGTGTGTAGCAAACCATTTCTGTCGAATGACCTTTTATGGTGGGGCAATGTGGCTAAGAGTAGCTAATCAGTGCAGATGAATAGATCTAATGCAGTTCATTATTGCCTTTATTGCTGCATTTAGCAGAACATCAGATTTTTTTTTTCACATGTGAATTATTAAGCCACAATGGAGCACAGTATTTGGCAGCAGAGTAGCTGAGACCTTAGGAAGAACATTGTAGTGTTGTTGCTCTCGCACCCCATGAGCTACTATTCAGCTTTTGCATGGTGATATTGTGTCACCTCAGCGTTGCTGCAATGTTTTCTGCATGTTTCTTGTATGATTAGGTTCTATCAACAGTAACTCATAGATATTTTGGGAAGTCTTTATGTTGGAGAACTTGATAATTAAAAGTGACTTATAACTTTGCGATGACCATTCTATTGTTAAGATCAAAGCAGCTAAGTTTGTTCTTCATTGGATTTAGTTTTAATCACACTTTTTGAAGTATTAATGAATTTACTTAGAGCTGCAGAAAGTATCTCTTCACTAGCTTCAAGGCTTCTCTGTTGAGTGGCCAAAGCGAAATTGTCTGCCTAAATGAACTTCCTCGGCTGTGTTTCACAGAGATCAGATGTAAATAAGTTGAATAGAGCTGGTGCCAAAACTGAACCCTGTGGAAGATTATTATTAAGGGTTTTTTTTCTCTCTGTTTAATTGATCAGTTGGAAGAATCTCTCTGATAGCATGTTATTTATGAGTCTAATTATGTTTTGGAATTGTATTGCACTTGAGTTGGTAAAACAGCCAAGGTTTCCATACTGTATCATAGGCAGCTGTAAAATCAACAAAAGACACTGAATTTTTTCAGTCATTTTTGAAACCCAGCTTCTATGTGTGAGGTTAAGCCAAGTATTTGCTCTGAACACCTTCTGTTAGATCTGAACCGTGCTTGCATGATGGGAGTAACTTCAAGTGTTATTGGACTGATTCTATTAAGGATACGGTTTTCTAAAAGCTTGTAGCAGTAGCTCAGGAGAGCAGTGGGTGATAGCTAACTGCTGTATTCACTGGTTTAACAGGCTTTAGAACGGTTAAAATTTTTGTGCTTTTGAAGGCTTTTGGAATGTTACCCATTATCATTATATTGGTGAAGAAGCTTGTGAGCCATTTAAGAGTCTTGTTTCCACAGTTGATGAGGAACTCGTGAGCTTTTCTTTTGCCCTGCATTGATCTCATCTTAGATGAAATCTCTGGGATACTCTGATTTGTTGGTTGCTTTCTGCTTCAGGTTAAGAGTTTTCTTAACCATCCTTGTGTGGCTTATATGAGGGTGCTCTGGAAAGGGAAGTTAATCTATTTGCAGTCCGGTCTGATGTTACTTCAGGATTGTTGCAGATAGGTAGTTGCCTTCCTCCTGGTTTTTATAAGAGGCTCAATGCCTCTCTTCTTAGCCTCTTATAATCCAGACTTTGTTTTTTGTTCCCAGCATTCTCAACGGGCTTTATGGAGCTGTTTTAGCAATTTCTGAACAGTTTCATTACCATTGATGGTTAAACAGGACAGATATAGTTCTTCAGTTCTTACTCCAACTTGGCACTCTTTTTAGAAGCCTCTAGGTGTGCACTTTTCTGTTGTTAATAAAACCACTCCAACAAATCTGTGATTTTCACTTAATGGGGCAATCCATCTGATCATTTTATCAAGTCCTTTGGAGATTTTAGTCCAGTCAACTTTTCTGAAGTTCCATCTTGGGCTAGGGATTGACCTAATTACAGGTGTCTGAGTTCCTCCATCAAGAATTTCTGGTCGATGTTACAATTTAGGAAGCTGTGAAGGACCAGCCTTACTCCATTGAGAGGTTGCCCATGGAAATCCTAGTTTAGAAAACATAAATTATGGTTGAAATCCTTCTTCCAAGCTGCAGATTTAAATGTCACCTTGCTCTTTGAGTAAAAAACTAGACTAAGGTTGTTGCATTCAGTCCAGTTTACATGGCTCTCACAAAAACATCATTATTGTAGTTCCACTTTCTGTGATGAGTGTTGAAATCACCACTACATATACTTGGATGTTAGGAAAGGGAAGCACCAGAGTTCACCAGTTACCTGCTGGAGGCATATAGACATTTATTACAGCAACATCCTTAACTTTAACTGATACAGTCTCAATATTCTGCCTGATGTTTGCAGACATCTGATGCTTATTTTCAATATTATTGTGTATGTAAGAACAACCACCATACGTCTCCCAGGACTTCATAGCTACCTATACATACTCTTGGATACAGGCTGACTTCATAGCTACCTATACATACTCTAGGATACAGCCTCTCCTCGGTATCTGTGTCTGTCTCTTGAATCACTGCCACAGCCACATTCTTTTCAAGCAGCATGAGACAGATATTTTGGGATTTAGATTGGCTAAGCCTTTCAACCTAAAGCTCTGAAATTTGAATATTATGACCCAGAAGTCTGGTTGATAGGTCTTGAGAAGAACCATTGCTATGTAGTTCCACATTCATGTTTAAAGCCAGGAGATCTTTAATAGATAAATCTGGCTGCCAGCTATGATACTTGTCCAACACCACTCATGGAATATATACAGCTTATGGTATGCTGCAAAAATGACGTATGAATAATTAACATTACATCCCTTTTAATATATGCATATTACACTCTGGTGACACTGAGCACAGTCCTTGAGGGTGTTGCATTAAATTTTTTTCCTTCATTTTTCTTTTCTGCCCTCTCCTTCCGGCAGCATGTTTTTACCTGCTAGACTGCCCCTATGCTTACTATGTGGTTTGGTTAATGCTGCGCAGACACTTGTGACCTGTGAGTATGTACTCGTTTTCCCATCTCAAGCGGTTAAAATTTGCTATCATAATTTTACTTAAACAAAGGCAAACTGATGTGTTGTTCCAGCTGTCCATGTAATGAAGTGTTTATATATGAAGTAAAGAATCACACTTCAACCAAAGAGTTGTGATTGAGAGAAGTGAAAAGTGGCATCAGTCTGCTGTGTAATTAACCATGTATATCAGAAAGTAAATGGTGTAGAATGAGCAATTCATTTCAAGTTTTATGCCTTGGACTATTAATGAGAAAGAAGGTGAAAAACAAATCTCTTGGATATTTGCCAAATCAGATGCATTAAACTGGAAAACTGAAGGAAAGCCACTTTAAATGACATTTCTCTTGACGATGAGTTAAAACTCGTAATTTTCCTGCAGGCTGATATTTGCAGCCCCAGGTAATAGTTATATAGAAGGTAAAGATTAAATCAAACCTGTGTTAATGTACACAGAGGTGACATTAACAATAATTCAAAGTAGAGTGTATATTGAGGGGAAAGTCACATCACAAGTTGAGTCTTCCAAAATCTTATTACAGTGATTAAAGAGTTTTAGTGTCCTCTGTTCCACAATATATCTAGGTTCTGGGAGATATATGAAAATGTCATAGACAGATGGGGAGAGACATGAACATGCTGTAGACAATATTTTGTAAGTTGCTTGAAGTCATGGTATAAAAAACTATCTTGTTAATGGTTATTTTAAGTAGTTGAAAGTATTCAGTGTATGTCAAGGTATGATGTATGATACCATGTTATTGGCAATTCTTCCATTTTGTACAAAAGGATTTTGGAATTTGGGATATTGAAACAAATACTTCTGTTGTATCAATTCATTCAGTAAAAACCATTTCTTTTTTGCCCGTTAGAAAATAGCTTTGTAAGTTACTTTTGCAACTGTAGCATCCTCTCTTACTGACAAGCTTGGTGTGCATCTTGACTGGTTGCTTTTATTTTAATCTTTCTGCATGGATAGTGCAATTTACCTTACTATTTAGAAACCCATCTTTGATATCACACAAAGTGAAATTTTTAAAGTGGCCATGTACTTGAAGTTCCATTACATATTTATTATTAAAATTTATGACCTAAAATGTGTGGACTGCTTATGAAATGTTTGGTTGGGATTACTGAAGTACTGATTGAAACCATGGCGTCCTTCGCATTGGGAAGGGAACAAGTAGTGTTTCACAAAGCTGTTTAGTTTATCCATTTGCTTTTGTAAAGTGCTAAACTGAAACTATTGTTGTTGGGTCATTTTACATAGATGAATTCCTAAATGTTACTTCTGTTTGATTCTTGGGTTGTAGTGGGTACAAAGTGGGTCACAGTCTTGGGTAAAACCTAGATTTGAGTAGATTGTCAGAAGCAGTTGGTTAGGAAATACTGTTCATAAGCCATATTGTTAAATGATTTTCTGATTGTTAGAAATGGAAATAATGTTGAGCATTATTATGCAATATTGGCATTCAGATTGTGTGTGTGTGTGTGTGTGTGTGTGTGTGTGTGTGTGTGTCTATATTTCCATTCTTTTTTTTTCTTCTAATTATTGAAAATCTTATCTTCACATGAAGTAATGAGTAACTTTACTACTGTTTATTCTGGTTTTGGGAAATTAGCATACTGTCTTGATATAAAATATTTTAATGTCAGACTTGTTAAAAACTATGATTACTTCAAATGCATGAAATAAAGGATTCATGGGCATTAAGTCTTAGTTCATAGAAAGTAGAGTAGTGCAGTGCACAGTAGTGTCACAGTTTGTACCGTGTATGTGTTTATAGCAGGGGGTAGAAGCAGAGCAGCATGCAGTTATCAGAGATGTACTGAACACACAAGGATGGGATTTGCAACAACTAGCCATGTATCTATGGGTAATGTATTGTCCCTATTATTTGGCTTTAGATTTAAAGCTTCTAAATGTGGGCTCTACAAGTCTATTTTTTTCCTTATAATTTTGTGTGGGCACCTTAATTCCATAGGTGCCCTGTTAACAGATACATTACTTTCAAAGTATTTATAGTAATATCAAATAAAAAGTTAAACATAGTTTATATTGTTTGATTTTATACCCAATTTAAACTTTAAACTGTGTATTTCAGGTTTAAGTGTGTAAGTGGACATTCCTTACATCCTCAGCTAGCTTGTGTCCCAGCTCATTAGAAGGGTATCAATGGTCCGTCACGTCAGAGCACTCATGTATTGTAAATAGTCTTCACGAGTTTGCCGCCAGATCACGTTGTGTGAGCCTGTGAAGACTATTTACAACATATCTGCTGGGAAAGCTTGAAGAGTCACACTCGTATATTGTTTGTATCATGAGAAGAAGGGACGGCAGTAATAGGACTTGAACCTCTTAGTTGATTCTGGTCACATAGGAATGCATTAAACAAATAAAATGTAGCTTCCGGCTGTTCATACACAGATTTTAGATTTTAAAGGTGTTAAATAATTGTGCTGGAAATGTGAAGTATAAGCTTTTAGACACCTAGTTGAAAACCCATACTTGAAATCGTATAAGGACACAATTTTTTCGTGTTAAAGTATTGGCTTACTGAATGTTCTTTGTCACATCCTCTTTTGAGGAAGAGATTAGTTTTTGATGCTCTGTCGACAAAGAGGTCATTAGAGATGGAGCACAAGCTCAGATTAGGGAAGGATGGAGAAACAAAGTGTAGGTGCCCTTTTGAAGGATTCATCCCAGCATTTGCCTTAAGCGATCAAGGGAGATAACAGAATACCTGAATCAGGATGGCTAGCCGGATGCGAATTTGAACCGCTGTCCTCCCAGATGCGAGTCCAGTGTGCTCATTGCGCTTCCTTGCTTGGTCATTCTCTTTTGAGTCGGACAACCTTCTCTGCTTTGCTCATAATTTTGTACGTTTGACATCTGCTGTTATCTTGAAATAGTTGCATCACTTATGCAACAATTGTATTACGAAATAGGCACTAAAAGTGTGTTATAAATAGCAAAGAAAAAAAATAGTTATTCAGTATCCCGAGAGGAACTGTCATTTGATTGAAGCACAATTCAGACTATGAGCTTTACATTTCATATGCCCACACAGTCGAATGTGCCAAACAAGAATCTATCTTCAACACATTATAACTGGTTAATACTCCAGTGAAAGCCAGGATGTGTATTAATTGAGTGAAGTATGCAGTTTTACATTTTTCTACAATTTATCAGTAGTGACCAGTTGTTGCACCAGACAGAAAGCTTCTCAAGATCTATTCTTTCGTTTCTCCAACATTTCATATTTTGAAACCACAGTTTGCTGTAAGACTGTGCAGGGAATTACTGCTTTTATTACTGTTATCATTACTGCCTGTACCTCAGGGAGGATTTAGACTGAAACAAGGAATTGACAGTAAGCAAAAGACCTGGATTTGGGCCTCATGTGGTAGCCGGAGTGTCAGTGTGGCGCAATGGATATCGCACCTGCCTAGTAAGCAGGAGATCCAGTTTCAAATCCTGGTGCTGGCAGAAATTTTAATTCATTGCTTCAGCTTATATCACTATCATTGATAAATATGAGATTCCATATGTCTCAGGAACAACTACTGTACGTTATTAATATATCACCTATTCCCACGTTCCAGGCAGGATTAAACCCAGTTCGCTCATTGCTGAGGTGCTATTCCAGTATTGGAGAACCTTTGCAATACTGATGCAAGTGTAGAAGGGGAACAGCAGTGGGCTAAGGTGATAATTTTAGTTTGAGGGAGACGACATCCTCAGGTAGTCCACACAGCTATGGTAGTCAGAGCGTCAGTGTGACACAGTAGGTAGCACATCTATCTAGTAAGGAGGAGGCCAGGGTTTGAATTCTGGCACTGGTACAAATTTTATTTCTTTGCTTCACCCAAAATAATAATTGTGACTGTTATTGTTATAGATTTTCTAACATGAGTGAAGCTGGAATCTGTGGAACAACATTTTATGAAGTATTTCACAATCGAAGTTTATAATTTATGAAGCACACTAATTCGGATTTCTCCCAGTAACCAAATTTGATGTTTGTGTGTGCCATTCATGTTTATGCGCCGTGCTGTGGATACATGATGTTTGGGTGTCCTGGTCCTCCATTGAATTTTTAAACTCAGAAATACTGATTTATAAGTGGTAGTTTACAAGTTGTTTTCAACTTTCCTTTAAAATTTCTTTTTATTATGTTCTATATTAGATATTCTTGCTAGTGGTTTGTTACTATGAATGGTTTTGCACTGTGCCCTCTGATCAGACATCAGAAGTTGTTGTAACTACTTGTAATTCATATTGGAAACACACAGACAGATAATATGTATATTACAACGTAGGAATATCCTGAAAAGTTATTGTGTTACCGTATTTACTCGAATCTAAGCCGCACTCGAATCTATGCCGCACCTGAAATTTGAGACTCGAAATTCAAGGGGAGAGAAACGTTTTAGACCGCACCTCCAAATCGAAACAAAGTTGGTCCATTGTAATATGAGACACAATTTAGGTCGAATGAATGACAATACAGCTACAGTAATTTGGTTCGTCTGGTAAGCTTAACAGTTAAGCTTTACCAGGTAGTCATTGCTATGCATCAGGCGCTCCGTCCGTATTTATATGGGTACCCTTCCTTTTTCACGTGCTTCACCTGGTTTGAATTGATTGCTGATTTTTCTTTGATCTGACAAGTGCCGTTCTCTTTGTTATAGGTGTTTCCGTCACTCTAAGCACAAAATGCGTTATTGTACTGTGTCGTGTATTGTTTGTCGCATTCTGACAATGAGTGTTTACGAACTGTCGCTGTTTGCGACATGGCTTGCTTTTGTGCATGCTACCGCCGCTTAAAAAAAGAAAGAGGGAGAGGAATTGTCTCATTAGCGAAACAATGGCAAGAGACTGCTATTTGTTGTTACTTACACTGCTGCTTTCTTTGATAATGATCAACAAGAACCAAATAATAGACTGCATATGATAGAAGTTCTGAACGAAAGCTTAGCGAAAATTTTTCTCTGTTTGAAAATATTTGCAGACGCCTCTTTAGTACATTACATTCTGCACCGAAATTAGTCATCTTAGATTTAAAAATCTAGTCAGTTACCGTGCTTCATTTCTGACTGTATCACTATTCAGCATAAGAATAATACGAATATAAACATGACATGACATATTCTTCCGCGTTTGATGTTGTCTCACTCTAGTTTCGTAATTTATTAGGCTGACTGGATTTAAATGAGATAGCACGAAACACAAAGGAATACATGGAAAAATGTTTACATTCGTATTATTCTTATGGTGAAGAGAATACTGCATGTGATTCACAATTCATAAAAGTTCCTATTAGCAACCATCTCTTGTCACAGGTAGGAAAAAATTCAGATCGTAGAGTTGGCCATATTGACAACCATCCCAAAGTCTTGCCAGTTGGATTTTCGTAGTACATTGAAAGGCTGCTACATTCAAAGATGAACAATACAGAATTTGTATTTACTTCATTGGATAATGTATGAAAATGCCATTGTCAAAACTCAGGGCAGAGGAAAAAGCTCGTCTTCCACCGCAGAGGTTTTGGCGCCAGTATTTATCTTCGTGCCTGAAAAGTATTCCTGCATAGCGCTACATATATTCGACATCAGAAGTTAGTTGTGGCGGCACCTACCAACATTTTTCAGAACTTCCGCTTGCTTTGCACTCGATTCTAAGCTGCAGGCTGGTTTTTGGATTACAAAAACCGGAAAAAAAAGTGCGGCTTAGATTCGAGTAAATACGGTAATCGAATTGGATCACAGGAAGCTGATATTTGTAATAGCTCATAGTAGACAGAGTAAGAGTATTGTGATAGTTGCCCCATCTATTCCGTTCTATGAACTATCCAATATTATGTCCAAATACTGTCTGTTTGTTAGGCCATGAGAAGTGCAGTAACTATCATGTCTTAGGGTATGGAGCAGGTTCAGTGTGTGTTGAAACTATTATGACCTGTTGCTGAGAAACACAGTGGGTCTGCCATTGCTTTGTTATTTAGTAAAGCATCTGCTCAGGTAATCCTCCTGTGTAATCTGACTGTACCATGCTATTCTTTTTGATCAAGATTAACTCAAACCATTTCCTGATACACATATAACTACTGGACTGCTGCAGGATGGAGTTTCAGCATGATGGGGCCAGGCATTACTGGGCAATGGGTGTCTTGGATCATTTGCCTGTGATTGGTGATTAGAAAAAAAAGATATATCCCTAACCCATGATGTGTACATAAACTTTCTTTCCTGTTGGATTGTTTAAAACATTGGTACGCAGAGGAGTCAGTGAATCCTGTTCTCATTTGACAGTTTGTTACCTACATATGCAAATAGCATAAGCAGATTTTAATGATGATCCACAGACATTTCCAATGTATTCTTGAAGACTGCACTTCCTATCTCTGCATTAGTGGAGGCACAACCATGAGAAAGTTATCCGCAGTTCTGTGAACTACCAAACTGGCCTCTCAGGCGGTGCACGCTTGAACGGATTTTGGCAACGGGCATTTTTCAGCCAAGTCCGTGAGATTTCGGCAAGCCAGTGCCTTGTGCATGACTCTGGCAAAACAGCATGCTCATATCTGCTGCCCTTCAGTCTTTCTCATGTGGTTTTATAGAAACAATTTGTTAAAAAGAAATTGATTTTTACCTCCCCTTATATGCCAGCTCCATTACGAAGTGCCTGCCATTTTCCCAATGGTCATAGTTATTGTGATATTTCACACATCAGTATCACACTGCCCGAAATTCGAAAGGTTCTTACTATAAACTAGGGGTTTCTTTGTATTTGCATTAGGTGCATATCAACCTATATACTGCTGTGTATGAAATACAGCTAATACATTGAATTTTTCCGTACACTTGGGAGGAGATCTCTAACACCAATCTTGAGAAAATTGATATTATGTAGCGTATTCATTTATGATTGCACTCACCAGGAGTAGGGCTAGAATGGAATACTTATTACAGCGCTCAAATTATGCGGACAATTTTAGACATCAAAATGATATTTTGGCAAATGATAGCACATAAAGTGGAGATTATTTTGCCATATCGTAAATACACTAATGGCCATTAAAATTGCTACACCAAGAAGAAATGCAGATGATAAACGGGTATTCATTGGACAAATATATTATACTAGAACTGACATGTGATTACATTTTCACGCAATTTGGGTGCATAGATCCTGAGAAATCAGTACCCAGAACAACCACCTCTGGCTGTAATAACGGCCTTGATATGCCTGTGCATTGAGTCAAACAGAGCTTGGATGGCGTGTACGGGTACAGCTGCCATGCAGCTTCAACACGTTACCACAGTTCATCAAGAGTAGTGACTGGCGTATTGTGACGAGCCAGTTGCTCGGCCACCATTGACCAGACGTCTTCTATTGGTGAGAGATCTGGAGAATGTGCTGGCCAGGTCAGCAGTCGAACATTTTCTGTATTCAGAAAGGCCCGTACAGGACCTGCAACATGCGGTCGTGCATTATCCTACTCAAATGTAGGGTTTCGCAGGGATCGAATGAAGGGTAGAGCCACGGGACGTAACACATCTGAAATGTAACGTCCACTCTTCAAAGTGCCGTCAATGCGAACAAGAGGTGGCAGAGACGTGTAACCAATGGCACCCCATACCATCACGCCGGGTGATACACTAGTATGGCGATGACGAATACACGTTTCAAATGTGCGTTCACTGCCATGTCGCCAAACACGGATGCGACCATCATGATGCTGTAAACAGAACCTGGATTCATCCGAAAAAATGACGTTTTGCCATTTGTGCACCCAGGTACCTCGTTGATTACACCATCGCAGGCGCTCCTGTCTGTGATGCAGCGTCAAGGGTAACCGCAAAAACGTGGTCTTTGAGCTGATAGTCCATGCTGCTGCAAACGTCGTCGGAACTGTTCGTGCAGATGGTTCTTGCCTTGCAAACGTCCCCATCTGTTGATACAGGGATCAAGACGTGGCTGCACAACCTGTTACAGCCATGCGGATAAGATGCCTGTCATCTCAACTGCTAGTGATACGAGGCCGTTGGGATCTAGCACGGCGTTCCGTATTACCCTCCTGAACCCACCGATTCCATATTCTGCTAACAGTCATTGGATCTCGACTAACGCGAGAAGCAATGTCGCGATACGATAAACCGCAATCGCGATAGGCTACAATCAGACATTTATCAAAGTCGGAAACGTGATGGCACGCATTTCTTCTCCTTAAATGAGGCATCACAACTATGTTTCACCAGACGACGACACTCAACTGGTGTTTGTGTATGCGAAATTGGTTGGAAACTTTCCTCATGTCAGGACGTTGTAGGTGTCACCTCCGGCGCCAACCTTGTGTGAATGTTCTGAAAAGCTTATCATTTGCATATCACAGCATCTTCTTCCTGTTGGTTAAATTTCACGTCTGTAGCGCGTCATATTCGTGGTGTAGCAATTTTAATGGCCAGTAGTGTAACTGGAACTTTCTTATCTACCACGATGTACGAGAAACTGCAGACCCCTGCAATGGAATGATATAATTTTTTAATGGTCATCAGTAGCTCGCGAAATGTGAATTAGTAACGCTTTACAACAAGATAAGTACTTACACCAAGAATGTGGTTTTTCACAAGCTTTTGACCTGATTTTTAATCCTGAGTTCCTCATTTAATAATCCTCTGTTCCAGTAGTCTATCACAATTGCAGCTGCATTAAGATGTCACTGAGGTGACATTGTGTAAACCTTGCTTTGTTTTGCCCCAAGAAACAAATTATAACATGGCTGCCAGAGAAATGTAGGTGATAATCAAAATTTGCTAATGATGAATGAGTGGCTTTCAGGCGACTGCAAGTTTTAGTTGCTACAACAGGGTTGCCACAAGTTCTGAAAATCGAGAAATTTCAAACATGTCAGGGATACCTGTAGGAGGAGAGAAAAAAAAAAAAGAAAAAGAAAAAAAGAAACACTGGGAAACCTTGTTTTTGTTTCAGTAGATGAAATGGTTTGTTTACTGAGATGTCATGTAAACAAAGTGAAACTTTGCAAAAAAATCTAGCAATAGTGCCAAACAAAGGAATACCTCAAAAACATGCATCTGCTTTGATACTCTGCAAGCCACCGTATGGTGCGTGGTGGAGGGTATACTATACCACTACTTGTCATTTCCTTTCCTGTTCCACTCGCAAATAGAGCAAGGGAAAAATGACTGTCCGTATGCGTTCATATGAACCCTAATTTCTTGTATCTTCGTGGTCCTTAGGCACAATGTATGTTGGCGGGAGTAGAATTGTTCTGCAGTCAGCTTCGAATGCTGGTTCTCTAAACTTTCTCAATAAAAGTTTCTCGAAAAGAATATCACCTTTCCACCAGGAATTCCCATTTCAGTTCCCAAAGAATCTCTGCAATACTTGTGTAGTGTTCGAACTTACTGGTAACAATTCTAGCAGCCCACCTCTGAATTGCTTCAGTGACTTCCCTTAACCTGAACTGGTGTGGATCCCAAACACTCTAGCAGCACTCAAGAATAGGTCACACCAGTGTCCTATATGCTGCCTCCTTTACAGGCGAACCACTCTTTCCTAAAATTCTTCCAATAAACAAAAGTTGACCATTCTTCTTCCCTACCACAGTTCTCACATGCTTGTTCCAACCCTTATCGCTTTGCAAAATTATGCCCACATACTTAAACGACTTGACTGTGTCAAACAGGGCACTGGTAATACTGTATCTGAACATTACACGTTTGACTTCGTGCTTATCTGCATTAACTTACGTTTTTCCACATATAGTGATAGCTGCCATTTTACACCAACAGGAAATTTTGTCCAAGTCATCTTCCTACAGTCACTAAACTTTGACACCTTACCGTACGCCATGGCATTAGCAAACAGCCACAGATTGCTGCCCATCCTGTCAGTCAAATCGTTTATGTGTGTGTAAAGAACACAGCAGTCCTATCACACTTCCCTGGGGCACTCCTGAGGATACCCTTGTTTCTGATGAACACTTGCCATCAAGGACAACATACTAGATTCTATCATTTAAGAAATCTTCAAGCCACTCGCATATCTGTGAACCTATTCCATATGCCCATACCTTGTTTAACAGCCTGCATTTGGGCACTGTATCAAAAAATGCTTTCTGAAAATCTAGAAATATGGAATCTGCCTGTTGGCCTTCATCCAGAGTTCTCGGTATATCATGAGATAAGGGCAAATGGAGTTTCACACAAGCAATGCTTTCTAAAACCATGGTGATTCGTGCACTTGAGCTTCTTGGTCTCAAGAAAGTTTATTGTATTGAAATTGAGAATATGTTGAAATTCTGCGTCAAACCGAAGTTAAGGATATTGGACTATAATTTTGTGGGCCTGTTCGTTTACACTTCTTGTATATAGGAGTCACCTGAGCTTTTTTCCAGTCACTTGGGTCTTTGTACTGGGTGAGAGATTGATGATAAATGCAAGCTAGGAAAGGGGCCAGTGCCGTAGAGAACTCTTTGTAAAATCGAACTGGGATGCCATCCAGACCTGGTGATTTATTTGCTTTCAAATCGTTAAGTTGCTTATGTGCGCCAGGTATGCTTACTAATATGTTGTCCATAGGGGAGTCTGTCCGATGGTTAGATGACGGTATGTTTGTACGATTCTCCTGTACAAGCGATTTCTTGTATGTGAAATTTAAAACCTCAGCTTTTGTTTTGCTATCTTCAACAGCCGTACCTGACTCGTCAAAAGGGACTAAATGGAAGCCTTAGATCCACTTAGCAATTTTACATATGACCGAGATTTTCTTGGGTTCTCTGCCAGATCTTTTGCTAAGGTGTGACATTGGTAGTTGTGGTATGCATCACACCTATATCTTTTCATTGATGCACGAATCAGTACTAACCTTTACTTGTCATTGTTTATGACCTCCCTTTTGAACTGTGAGTACAACAGCCTCGGTTTCCTCAGCATCCACCGAATTTCGTTATTAAACCATGATGGGTCTTTTCCATCCTTTATCCACTTATTAGTCACATAGCTCTCCAGACCACAATTTACAATCTGCTTAAACTGTGCCCATAATTTCTCTACATCCAAGTTTCTGGAACTAAGTGATGCCAATTCACTGTCTGAGACGTTAGTAACTGCTTACCTGCTCCATCTAACAAACACTCTTCTTGCCTGATTTATTAATTTTTGTGTCCCCATCCTATACACGAGTGTTCATCAGAGCACCTTACACCACTTCCTAGCCTAAAAAACCCTCATGTGCCACTCCACAAGTATTTTGCTACCCAAGTAGCTGCCTGTGCATGTTCATTATTGTAGGTTATTACCCATAACCGTGTTAACTCATTGTTTTACGGGTATTACAAATTACTGCACGATGCAAAGGTTAATACAAAGGTTCATGCAGCTGGCTTTTGCCACAGTTTTCTTCCTAGCCTCGTCCATGCTTTCTCTCAAACATACAAAGTACTTTCAGAGTGTGAAAATGTGCTACAATAAATAAGATGCCACACTATACAACGTACTTGGGGATGAGACAGTCACAGCTCCTGAAATCCTTCACTTGTGGTATCCAGCCTACCGAGTATGCCCTGAAGTCACGGGTACAAAAATCCGCTGATTTGTCCCCAGACACGAATGGTCTCTGCCTGTGGGCAGATCCGAGCTCTTGAGGCCTGCACATTAGTGGGGAAATGATGAGCCTCAGGTCGGCAGGTTAATTTCGTCAGATATCTGCAGAACTAGCCTGTGGTTCTGGGCCGTGACTGAAATCCTCCCCTGGTAGCCAGCTAATCTGTTGAATGGGATATGTTGCAGTGTGCCAGACTGTCCTCGAAAGGTCATGCTCAGCTCCGTGCTGACCATGTAGGTTGTCAGTTCAAGCAGGTGCTTTATTGAATGACAAGGTAAACTCAATGACATATTCTGCTTTTTTAACCACAGATCATAATATGCTGATATAAGTCCATTTGAGCTCCGTGGAAAAAATTGCACTCGAAGTCTCTTAAACAACCTTGTCGTGCCCTTGCCAGATGGGCTATTACAAAGTCACGATTCTTAGTCTTTATGTGCACAACCGTGTTGCAACATAAATGTTGTTGACTTTTATGACTGCTTTTAGTTTATTTTCCATTATTTAGTTACATCGTACTAATGGTTGGCCCCCCCACTCTCTCTCTCTCTCTCTCTCTCTCTCTCTCTCTCTCTCTCTCTCTCTCTCTTCTCTCTTTCTCTCTTGGAAAAGTGCACATAACTCATTAGGCTATCCCAGAACAGGACAATAGATTTATAGATTTATGTTTTTCAGAATTGTGCTAGGCGGTAATGTGTTACATAAAAAAAGATAAGTTGCTGCCTTTGTGCAATTTGATTTGTATACCTCAAGCCTTTAGTAACACAATAAGAGTGAGTTGCCCAAATGTATGTTCTTTCAATTTAAATCCTCATCACAAAAATTATGGGATATTATAAACTGATACGTTTACAAACATATATTGGAAAGACAGATTAGAGGCCATAGGAGGGGAAGTGTTCATTGCAGTTGACAAAAATATTGTCTGTTATTGAGTTCGAAGAGGAGTGCAACAATGTGGTACCTGGTCTGGTATAACAGGTGTAGGTGAAGCCAAGTTAATTGTGGATGTTTTTAATGGCCACCCGATTCTGCTCTGACACTTTTAGAGTCATTGAAAGTAAGTCTACGCTCAGTACCTCGTAAATGCCCAGATCATGCTGTACCGGTTGGAGGTGACTTTGACCCACTAATTGTAGACTGGGATGTCTGTGGAAATTTGCAGGGTTCTGGAAACTTCAGAAAACTGTTTTGAGCATCTAGCTCTGCATCCCACACACGATAGGCGTATCTTAGACCTTGTAGCTACAAACTGGCTGGACTTATCGACAATGTCAGTATAGAAACGGGGATTAGTGATCATGACGTCATTGTAGCAACTATGAGTACGAAAGTTATAAATCAGTCAAGAATGATGGGAGAGTGTTTCTGCTAGACAGAGCAGATAAGCAGTTGTGAACGTTTCACTTAGAGAGTGAACTGAAGTCACTTGGTTCCAGTAAGATAGATATAGAGTGATTAAGAGCAAAGTTTAAGCAGATTGTGAATTGTAGATTTGGAGAGTTATGTGCCTATTAGGTCGATAAAGGATGGAAAAGACTCACTGTGATGTAATAACGAATTTTGGAAGAAGCAGAGCCTGTTACACTCTCGGTTCAAAAGAGAACACACGTGTTGACAAACAAAGGTTAGTAGAGATTCGTGCGTCTGTGGAAAGATCTGTGTGCGAAGCATACCACAACTACCATCGTCATACCTTAGCAAAAGATCTGACAGAGAACCCAAGAAAATTCTGATCCTATGTAAAATCGTTGAGTGGGTGTAAGACTTCCATTCAGACCCTTGTTGATCAGTAGTGTGTGTCAATTGAAGATAGCAAAATGGAAGTCGAAGTTTTAAATTTCACATGCAAGAAATCGTTAACAAAAGAGAATCATACAAATGTATTGTCATTTGACCATCAGATAGACTCCCATATGGATGACATAGTAATAAATATCCCTGACTTGCAGAAACAATGAAAAGATTTGAAGGCAAATAAGTTACCAAATCCAGATGGAAATCCAGTTTTGTTTTACAAAGAGTAATCTATGACATTGGCCACTTACCTAGCTTGCATTTATCACGAATCTTTCACCCAGCACACATTCGAGACCACTAGAAAAATGCAGGTGACTCTTATATACAAGAAGGATAAAAGAACAGATTCGCAAAATTACGGATCAGTAGCCCTAACTTCGGTTTGCTGCAGAATCCTTGAACATATTCTCAGTTTGATTATAATAAATTTTCTTGGGACTGAGAAGCTTATGTGCACGAATCAGCAAGGTTTCACCTATGTGAATCTCAGTTTGTGCTTTTTCCACATGATATCCTGTGAACTTGGAATGTAGAACAACAGGCAGAGTCCATATTTCTAAGATTGCCAGGAAGCATTTGATATGGTGCCCCATTGCAGGCTGTTAACAAAGGTAGAAGCACATGGAATAAGTTCGCAGTGAGTGGTTCAAAGATTTCTGAAGTATGTTACCCTCGATGATGAGCATTCATCAGAGACTAATATATCGTTAAGATTGCCCCAGAGAAGTGTGATAGGACCACTGTTATTTTCTATATACATGATGATTTGGTGGATGAGGTGGGTGGTAATCTGCAGTTGTTTGCTGATAATGCTGTGATGTATGGAAAGGTGTCAAATTTGAGACACTGTAGGAAGATACAAGATGACTTGGAGAGAATTTCTAATTGGTATGATGATTTGCTGCTACCGCTAAATGTGGGAAAATGTAAGTTAATGTGGATGAGTAGGAAAAACAAACTGATAATGCTCGGATACAGCATGTTGTTTAAATATCTTGGTGTAACGTTGCAAAGCCATATAAAATAGAACAAGCATGTGAAGACCATGGTAGGGAAGGTGAATGCTAGACTTCAGTTAGTTGGGAGAATTTAAGGAAAGTGTGGTTCACCTGTTTTGGAAGACTGCATATAGGACACTGGTGTGACCTATTCTTGAATATTGCTAGAGTATTTGGGATCCTTACCATGTCATATTGGAGGAGGACATCGAAGCAATTCAGAGGCAGCTGCTAGATTTGTTAGTGGTAGGTTCGAACAGCGCGTAAGTGTTACAGAGATACTAAAGGAACTGAAATGGTAATCCCTGAAGGGAAGGTGACTTTCTTTTCGAAGAACACTATTGAGAAAATTATGAGAACTGGCATTTGAAGCTGACTGCCAAATGATTTACTGCCACCATCATACATTGCATGTAAGGACCATGAAGGTAAAGAGAAATTGTGGCTCGTACAGAGGCATATAGACATATGTTTATCCCTCACTCTATCTGCGAGTGGAACAGGAAAGGAAATGACCAGTAGTGATACCACAGGGTGGCTTTCAGCTTATCTATGTAGATGTAGGTGCAATATTGATTATAATGTGTGAAATATATACAAAAAGTGACGTTTCTGTTTATGTGATAAAAAGAAAAAGAGTTTACACATACAAGGAACAGTACTTTACTTGAGATGAAGGTTGCAAAATTCCATTCAGTTCCTCCTCCCTCGGTCAGAAATTTTCCTGTTATTATGTGCAACATTTTCCTTTCTCTTGCCTGAGTTTTAAATTGTTTAGCAGAACCTTTTACTGAATACAGTGTTTGCTGGTGATTTATTAAATGATATTTTACAAAGAAAATTTGTTAATATTGGAGGGCTGTAAGATGTTTCTCTATATTTTATTTGATTTATGATTGGGAGGGGATTACAGACTTTGGACTGAAACTGTAGTTACATGCAAAGCACCAGAAGGTATGGTTTAATGATAGAAATGGGCGATGATGGTTTTTAGAATGTTGTATACTTGGAGTGTCATTTACCTTCACAGCAGCAACAGATAATCCTTTACACTCTTTTTAACTACTAGTGTGGCTTTTTTCCAGATGTGTTGTTTCTGTGATGCCCTGTTTTTAGTATTTGGTGGGTGTCTTCATGTCATTGCTTTGTTTTCATTGTTTAAGCATAATTAATTAGTTCTGTTTGAAGATATCACTAAATAACTGCATCATATCCCTTAATTGTGCACACTACACTACCTTCCCAGGGGCTGCCTCATCAAAGAGTTCCTGCTTTGTCATCTTCATGTAATAACATGGTCACTCTGTGGAGCATTGTCATCAGATACATGAGAGTGCAGATGCTGAGCTTAAGCATGAGTCCTTCCCTTGACTCACCTATAACATTATAATCTATAAAAAGCTGGTGAAAAAGAGCCATCGCATAGGCTACCGAATCAGAAGGTGCAAACTAGTAGATTTTTACTTCCCATGCAGCTAGTTGATGTGGCTTTAGTACCACTAACCCACTATCTTTTGCCTTGCAGAGAATATATTCTTCACCACATGTTTTATCAGGTAATTCAGTATTGTTAGTAATTTTTTCCATAATTGCCTCTATATCAATTTAGATCTCATTTACATCATTTTTATTTAACAGAATCAGTTTTTTAATATGAGGCTCATAACATATACTTATTTTAGTTGCTAAACCTAAAATTTCAGTCAGTCCCGTAAAGAGAACACTAAGCAAGAAATTCTGATGTTAAAGAGGTGTTGCTATAAAACATGATAATTCTGAGACACTGGGGTTGTGCTTTGTTACGTTTACTTGTGCATGTAGCATTCTCTCTGTGTTCTGCAGCTTTAGCTGTTCTAATATGTTTGGTGTTGAACGAAAATAATTGTAACCTGTGTAGCATACCAGAGTATTCTTTTGTGGACAACACTTATTATATAATTGTGCCAAAAACTTCATTTTAAGTAGTTTCTGAATCCAACAGAATGTGAGTAATATGTTACTGATCACACAGCAAATAAACATCAGTGATGTGTAGTTGCCATTTTATGTTCTGGTTGGAATAGGTGATGTAATCAAAGAATGCTTGAAATTGTTTAACAACAAGATATTTATTGTATCTCAGTCCTCAGAGGATAAATTTTCTTCAATGTGCTCTCTTCCGTTACTTTCAGTGCCACAATTCTGCAAACTGTTCTTGTGTCTTCAGCTATAGTGTTCTCATTTTCCTCCAGTTCCTTGGAAATCATGAAAACTTGTGAAGAATTTTGCAACTAGACTTATGATTTTATCTGTACAAGATGGTTATTAGTAAATGTTAAATAGTTGTTTGCACATGACCTCACACATCATGTTTAAACATTATTGAAATATGCCTGAAGTAGCTGTGGTCCTTTCGAGTGATACAAATTTTCATTTAGCTAGCTATGTTGCTTCTCAGAATTTCTGGTATTGGAATGGACAGAACCCTCATGAACTTGATGAAAACCCATTACATGATGACTGCGTTACTGTATAATGTGCAGTTGAAAGAGTTGGGATGATTGGTCATTACACCTTGCTTTAAAAAAATAAAAAAAAGACTTGCTTAAAAAAGAAAAGATAACGACACTTTTGCGACAGTAAACTCTCAGTTATACACTCGTATTACAAACACCTTTTTTGCACCAAGACTCGGTGGCCACAAATTGGCCAGGTACTGTTTCAGCAGGATGGAGCCACCACTTGTACAACTCAGATTTGTCTCAAAGTGCCGAGACAAAAGTTTCCCAAAGGCTTAATTTCTTCACTTGTCAATGTCATCCAACCAGCAGAATCACCAGATATTACTCACTGTGATTCTCTCTCTCTCTCTCTCTCTCTCTCACCCCCCCCCCCCCCCTCTCTCTCTCTCTCTCTCTCTCTCTCTCTCTCTCTCTCTCTCTCTCTCTCTCTCACCCCCCCCCCTCTCTCTCTCTCTCTCTCTCTCTCTCACCACCCCCCCCCTCTCTCTCTCTCTCTCTCTCTCTCTCTCTCTCTCTCTCTCTCTCTCATGAGAGAGATCTTAAGGTTGAGGTGTTCAAACTTTAGCCAACGCTCTGCCAGCCCTACAGGAAGAAACTGGTGTTCTTCCACCAGAAATGTTAATTAGATTGATGCAGAATTTCCGAAATCACATTGAACAATACATTGATAATGGAGGACACCAATTCAGTGAAACTTTGTTTAAAAATTTCCATTGTGTAGGTGTCTTTAATGTTATTACAGTTTTCTTTCTTTTGATCCGCCTGTTTTTTGTTTGAACATTCCAATTAGGGAGGATGTTTTGCCACACCCTGTATTCAGCACTAGTATCTCTTCTCCCTTCTCGGTTACTTCGCTTTGAGAAAAAACTTTGTCAGTTATCCAAAACTATTACTTTTATTAATAAAAGGCATTTGGCTGAGTTTCACCTGTAGTTGCTGCACTTATACAAGATATTTAGGACAGAGCACTGAAGACGGAATCTTTAATACCAACACATTATTGGAGGTACATTGCTGCCACTTTTGATGATCTGGCCACACATGTTACATACTGTCAGCCATTTTGTGGAACATTTTCAGTGTATTAGTTCCAGCATCACATTTATACAGAAATTATGGAAAAGTTGTTGTTTGGATGTATTAACCTAAAGAAGAAATTATGAAACTTTGGCACTTGGTGTTTATTGTATATGTGCTTATGGACCAGTGTCTGCATCCAATGAGTTGCTATACCAACGCTCCAGGGCTTTTAAAACGTTAATATGAAGAGCGTACACCTTTTCTGGTACTGACAGCTTAAAAAGTAGACCAGATGCCTGAAGTCTGTGTCTAAGCAGAACAGATATTTTGAGTACCAGATATTTCAAACCTTGAGTTTTAGACTATGATATGAAGATGTATGTAGACAGACTCCTTTCCTGTATCATACCGGGAGTGTATCTTCGAAAATGGGAAAATTTTAGGAGTAGTTTAACCTCAATAGTTGGTTTCGCCAGTAGGCAAAGATTAAAGTGATACGTGACACCATGAAAGGGGTCTAATGAACAATTTAAGCAAGTCATGGAACCCTACATTGAAAAGCACTTCCAAGTCAGCTGCCAGAAGATTTTTATATTTGTCATTCTTGTCCAATGGATACTATATGGAAGCAGTGTTTGTATTTATTAGTTTTGGGGGCAGCAACTGTCAGCTGAACCATCAATTTCCTGTGACCCATATAAAGTTGCTGTCTTCACCATTGGTATCAGTTTGCTGAGACTGAACAACAGTGTATCATCTGAAGATGGCTACTGATGTATTAAGTTCAGTTGATTTTAAGATCTGTCAGCAAGCTCGAGGACAGTAGAATTGACAATGAAATAGAAATTGCATCGTATCAAACAATGGAAAGTCCAAGTCGGAATATCAACAATATTAAGAAAAGGATAGATTGCTACTCATTGTAAAGATGACATGCAGAGTTACAGACAGGTACAACAAAAAGACTGTTAAACATTTAGCTTTCGGCCAAACCTCCTTCTAGAAGGAGTGGGAACAAGAGGTGCCATTGGGCTACTGAGAGTGATAGGGGAGAGGTACATGGAGAAGAAAAGGAAGTTATATGTTGTGTTCATTGATCTTGAGAAGGCTTTTGACTGTGTCAGATGGGACAAACTGATGGAAATCCTAAGGGAACATGGAGATGATAGGTGTGATAGACAGCTAATTAGAAATTTGTATTTGAACCAGAGAGCAAGAGTAAGAATAGGAGGTGTGATGAGTGAAGAAATTGAACTGAGAAGAGTTGTAAGACAAGGTTGTTGTTTATCACCAACACTGTTCAATATATATCTGGAGGAAATTATTGGTGAAAGTTTTGATGGAAAGAGAGGAGTTTGTATAGGGACCAGAGAGTGGAGTGTATAAGATTTGCAGACAACATGATTGTGATGGCAGAGAGTGCAAGAGAGATGGAACAAAAGTTAGATGATCTAAACACAAAATTATAATAATATGGAATGAAGATTAACAAGAATAAAATGAAAAGCATGGTAACTGAAGGAAAGGGGAGAAAATTCCAGATGAAAATAGGGGGAGAGGAAATAGAAAAAGTGAATAACTTCAATTACCTGGGAAGTGTAATAATGGATTATATGTATTGCTCAACAGAAATTAGGAAAAGAATTGCAATTGCAAAAGGAGGATTCAAGAGGAAACAGAATGTACTTTGTGGACCACCAAACAAAGATCTGAGGAAAAGACTTGCCAAATGTTACGTCTGGAGCGTTGCACTATATGGTGCGGAGACCTGGACGTTGGGGAAGGAAGATGAAAGAAGATTGGAGGCACTAGAGATGTGGATATGGAGAAGAATGGAAAAAGTGAAATGGGAAGTCCGAGTAAGGAATGAAGAAGTATTAAGAAGAGTTGGAGAAGAAAGAAACATGCTGAAAGTCATCAGAAAAAGAAAACCGAAGTGGATTGGACATTGTTTGAGGAGGGACTGTTTATTGAAGGAAGGAATAGAAGGAATGGTGGAGGGAAAAGGGGAAGAGGAAAAAGAATATATCAAATGTTGGACAATATCAAAGGAGGCAAATATTCAGAAATGAAAAGACTGGCTATGGACAGACAAAAGAGGAAGAGGTTTAACCCATGATAAGACCTGCCATAAGGCAGAATACCGTACTACTACTACTACTACTACTACTACACTTCATAAAAGAAAATGCACACATTCACACAAGCAAGCAAACCTCACACACACTTGACCACTATATCAGACAGCTTCGACCAGGTCTGAGAGCTACAAGTAAAGATGTGCTGAGCATTATTTAATAAATTCCTTGAGATGTCCACTGTGAGAACATGCTTAGCAGCTGGGTACTGAGTGCCTCAAAGATCAACAATTCTTCTATGTTTATATGCGCACTCAGTCAGTGTGATGTTGGTAGTCATTCCTCTCCATGCAGTGAATAAAATTATTTGGTGAACATGTGATTTCACAGTTGCTCTATTTTTTATGTAGTATTTACCAAGGTTTACCAGTGTTGGAGTGGCTGTGGATGGATCCATGTGGACATGTTTTATTAATGGGAAGGGTTGCACGAGTAGGAATCTTGGGGTAGGGGTAGTAGTTTGGCAAACTCATGGTTTTACGAAGTCACTGAGATTAGGAAGACAATGGAAGGTTTGGGGGGGGGGGGGGGGGGGGGGGGTATTATAGGAAAGATATCAAGGAAAGAGAATCTCATTTCAGTGCTTGACTTGGTAAAGTCATGGCTAGAATTTCTTGGAAAATAGCAGCCATATCAATCAGAGTTTAAGGTAGAGAATACTATTCAAGAAAGTTCTGTGTGGGTTCGATCTGCGAGGTAGTTAAGAGAGGAAAGTTTGTTCTTGTAGAAGTTGGGGTTTTGGTTGTGTAACAGATCTTCTTGCCAGGGATGTGTAGGATGTAGAAAAGGCAGTCTTTGATGTTGGAGTTGCAGCTGTCAAGAGTGCAGGTATTACTGCTTATTGGTAGGTTTTGTGTGGAATGAATTTTGGACATGAGCTTCAATAATCTGGAAATAGTCAAAGGAGATGAGATGGCTTTGCATTTGAAAAAAGCATATGAATTTGATTTGGAAAAAGTAGTTTCATTGTTAAAGGAAGTGGCAAAGTTCTTATTCGCTATAAGTCCCAGATTACAAAATGCCATAAGTGCTTACCAATCCAGGAGACCAGACTTGTGTATCATAAGGACTACATCTTCTTTGTGGTCCATCAGAAGGTTAGCATAGCATGCAGCCATCCTGGTTCCCATAGCATTCTACTTGATTTGTTTGTATGTCGGGCCTCAACAGTGAAGTTTGCTAAGGAGACAATGAATAGCTTGTGAAAGCCTTTTTAAACCTGTTTTATTGTCTCACTAGTCAACTTTCATCATCCACTCACATGATATCTTTGTTTTTTCCTGGTCCCTTTTTCACTTTTTAATTGTGCTATTCATTTCACTTCTCATTTCTCTTCCTTTTACCATCTTTATTTCTCAGTCTGTATGTGTGTCATATCTCGAGTAAAGATGGCTGAGTGCTTACCAGTGTATTATACCTGACTTCCTACTTTCTTGCTGATGCCTCATCCTTCACCTTTGTTTACCCTCATTCTCACAACAGGTGGCACAGTGCTTAACAATTTACTAACCGTGACTTCCTGCTACCTCAGATGCTTCTTCCTTTCATCTTTGTTTTCCACTCATTCTCACAAACAGGTGGGTCCCTCTTATGCCTGGGTCTCATTGATCAGTGAGCTGCTATTCCTTTGTAACTTTTCCCTCTTTCAAAGGTCTCTATCAGCAGTAATGGTATTTTGCCTCCCGAGGCAGAGTAAAAGCGGCAGTCAAATGAAAACAAGACAACGGAAAAAGTAAATAAACTCTTATTATTTCAAAAGTGATCACCATAATTATTACTAAATTTATTCCACTATGCAAGATGGTCGATGTCTTGATTTTTTTTTTTTTTTAAAGTTTGCAGTTGTCTGTGGAACCGTGATCACACCTAAGCATGCATCTTTTCATCTGAAACAAACCAATGGCCAAGAATCCAAAAACATAGAAATCACATAGGGAGAGTTTGAAACTATATGGAGGATGTGTAAGGGCTTCCCAGTGAAACTTGTCCAGCATAACTGAAACAATCCTGTTAACATGTGTGTGGCCATTATCTTGCAACAGAATGATGCTGTCCATCAAGACTCCTGGTTGTTTGGACTAGATGGCACACTTCAGTTTTTGCAAAGTGCCCATGTAACACTGAGTTTTAATTGTGGTGCCGTGTTCTACAAAGTAAATGAGCAGTGAGCCCTTGCAGTCAAAGAAAGGGATCATCATGACTTTCCCAGAGCTGGCATGGCTGTTGTTTCATGTACACTGCAGAATTTTTTCTGGGAAGCTCTTAATCATCGTCCACATAGTCCCAATCTCTCTCAAAGCAATTTCATTATTTTTGAATCCCTGAAGAAAGACATTAGTGACTGTCTATTTGCTTCTGACAAAGAGGTGTGGTTCTGTAGGCAATAGCAAATATTTTTCCATGAAGGCTTTGACCATCATGTCTGGTAGTGAGATAAATGTGTTAACAGTTATGGGGAATACTTTATTATTTTGAAACAGTTCACTTTTTTCCATCTGTATTGCTTTCATTTGACTGCCCCTGTTAATTTTATAATTTTCCTTTTGATGCAAGTCAATATAAGTATGTGTAACCATATATACTGATGGCAGAAAACCTTATAAACATGGATGGAGTTTTCAATTTAAACATGGCAAGACTTTGGGAGCTCATTTTATTACAATTTTGCTAGTCATTTCAGAGCCAGAAACAGCTTAGGAGATTTAAATTGCATGTGGAATAAAAGCAAGGGGGAAAAAAATGTGTGTGCATCAACGAAATAAGTGGGTGCTGAGAGTCTTGTTAGTGCTGTAACTAGCACTGTGACATAAACAGTATCTCAGTCTGGTTAACCAGCTCCACACAGGTACAGCACATTAGACATCTTTTTGGAAAACCTGAAGTCAGCAGTTGAAATATTGTATACAGAATGCAATCAACTCCACTAGAATCCCAAGAACATACCTAGTCAGTCAACACAACAAAACTTCAGAAATAAATATTCTGAATTGCTGAACTACGTTTCTCCTTGGGCAGTCCAGTTAAATTGTACTCTTGATATGTCTCCAGTACTTTTCTTTTGAATGGTAAAAACTTTTAAATATGTTTCAGTCATAACTCATTGTAAGCAAAAGTGAGTGGTTCAACTGTTAGGTTTGCAAATAACTTGAGAAGTGACAGTCTTTGATTTGATTACAAAGAATCTATTGAATGTACATCAGAGTTTCAGGGAATGATGTCAATTCCCTCCTTTGGATGTAGCCATATTTGTAAAAATATTACATGATTGCTTTCATACTAAAAGTAGGCAACATTAGTTCAGAAACTCCAGTTAAGTTAAAATGTAATTAAGTAGGAATTTATAATGGCCAGTAAGTTGTTGACTTTTGGAGAAATTAGCAGCATAAGCAAAAAATATTGAAGTGTTTACAACTGTTTGAATGTAAACTATTATACCTATTACCTGACCACGCTATTATAACATGTGGCCATTATGGTAAACAAAGTACGGTGGTGATTAAGGATAACACGTCACACTATGAATGCTTCCAGGACAGTTGTGCATTTACAGTCAAGTGGTTCAGCATATCCTGTTGAAATACTATGATAAGCCAACCTAAGTGGCCTTGCTACCATGCACAATAATATTGTTGTTGAATCTGTCATTTAGAAACAGCTAGCTCTTCAGTATCAAAATATTGATTATGCTACATCCCTTGTCTTAAGAAAATTTTAGCTCCATTAAGTTAAGGCCAGAGAAATTCATATTTTAAGGAAAAAAAAAATAAGGTAATAGATAAACATTACATATTTCATCAAGGTTTGCTTTGTAATCTTTAATTTCATGGGTAGTTCTGAGAAATAAATTAGCATGCAGAATAAATAAATGTAACTTCCTGTGCTGTAGGAATGTGTTGCACAAGTCATAATGTACACCACTTTTTCACCCCAGTCCTGTTGTGCACAGTTCTCTTCTCCCCGTTTTCCAGTTTCATTATGTACTTGTTGAAGTAATTAATAGTTATATTATCTGAAACTTCTAGCTGTTATAGTCTTAAAAAATTGATTTAATTCCAGAAAATGGAGAGGCGGGAGAAAATTGAACAAATTGTTCGTGAAAGAGAGAGACAAAAACTTGAAATACATCAGAGAAGGTGGTCACGCCGTGAGGAGGCTGATTTCTACCGTACGGTTTCAACTTTTGGGGTTGAATTTGACAGGTATCTTGCCACACATTTTGTGTCTGCCTTTGTTATTTGTTAATTGTAACTGTAACCGCAAAGAAAATTTATTCTCTTATCTGAAATTCTTTTGATGGTACCCTTTCTTTTATCAAACATTTATTACAGTGTTGTACCAACCTGTTTGCTATGTTATATTTTAGTACTTTAGTCACTTAAAGTTTCTGTTTAGTACCTCATATGTACATTTTAAATGCAGGTTAATAGCTTTTCACAGTTAAAGTTTTATTACCATCACCAACAGTGTGTCAGTACAAAACCTGGAGAGGATTACACTTACTGTCTCATTTTGTCAGTTCAGTGTCAAAATTTTGATTGTGAACTTTCTTTAAATAAAAATTCGCCATTGGGTTAAAGCTGTTGCAGACAGCCTGATTGTGATGGAATAATTTGAATTGGTTGGCCAGAAGTGAGTTATTTCCCAAATGTTTTAGATGTGTGTTTCCAGTACTCCCAAAAACAACAGTTCAACAACTCTATTAAAGAAAAACTGTGCCAGATATGTTGAATCTCTGCATATAAATGGAGTTCAAGTAAATGATTTGGAAACAGATAGTCTTACTTCAGAAGAGGAGGGTTGAATACGTTCTGGAAGTATTTCCTGAGAATCAGCTGAGGTCATATCGGTAAATGAATACATACAATGTAATTGGACAGATATAAAAATCTACTCACAAAGTAATGGTAGGAGAACACACTTATAGGAGGTATCAAGATTTCCAAGCTTTCAGAGTCAGTGGCTCCCCCTGGCAGAAGTGTTGAAGGGGAAGGAAGAGTGGTGAAGGAAAAGGACAGGTGATGCTTATGTAAAGGGGTAGAGTTCGAAAAAGTCACCCAGAACCCTGGGTCAGGGGAGGCTTCCTTAAGAGTTCAGAAGGAAAGACTGATTGTTGGGGACTGTCTCCAACCTCCTGTCATTGATTTTGTCACATGTTATATACTGGCATAGCGAATGATTTCTAAGGCCTAAATTAACCTGTCAGAAATGAAAAAATATACTTCATTATTTCTATACCACACTTTCTGTTGTACATTATGGATCAAAACACAAATTTGATAAATGTATTGAGCACGGTAGACATGCCTTACAGTTGGAATAAATAATCTCATTTCATAGTTCCTGAAAAGTTTCTTGGACCATGGCCATACAACCTGGAAGACTCAGCAGCAACAATGACATCCAGCCGTGAAAGCCTTCAATTGCACTAGCTCTTTATAAAGAGCTATCAGAAGCGATGCCCCTTAATTGTAATCTATGTTCACAATAGTACAAATCTTAAAAGTGTGAGGAAAATATTATTTCAGGTGAAAGTGGATGTAGGGTTCCTTTCAGTTTTATTGGTGATTTGAGAGAGTCCATGAATAGAAGTAGTTAATATACATGGAACAAATTTCTTTCTAATTGTTTCAGACTTAAAATAACCCTCTCTCTCTTAGTAAACCTGTAATAAATCATAATGATCTATGTTACTAACCTGGGACACAGCTCCTGTTAAAGGTTGTCTACCTGACAACTTTTAGAGGGCAATAAAAATTTCATTTTCAGTATTTTGTACAGTTATTGACCGAATTTAAAAAGTTAAAATACTGTCATAATCTACTCATTAAGAAATATAATCTTATGTTAAAGATTTAGTAAAGTAAGTAAAGTGTTACAGTTAGAAAACTTGTATGTCTTGAGGTAACTTAACTTGGGGCACACAAATTACCCAGACTATATTAACCCAATATTTAAGATGAGAGCACATAGTGACTTCCAACATGATTTAAAACTTTATCTTGCTGATATCACGCACAAAACGATAAAGGAGAAAAGTTTTATCCCTTACTACATTTTCGCTGTTCGTGAAGTAAACTGCATCATCAGGCATGACATTTTAATTTATGACTTCTGTGCTACAAACTCTATTTTCAGCACATTTTTCAGACAGTATTCACATATATCATTGAATTTACCTGCAATATTGCATCATTGTATAACATAAGTTTTGAAGAGATGACATTTTATTCATAGGCATTCGTATCGACATATTAAAGTTTGCAGTGATTGCAATGAAGTGAGTGTAGGCCATGACTGCTTTCGCAGGTGCTCCTGCCTTTGGTGGGATAGGATAAGCCTATGGCAGGACTGGAGTAGGCTGTGCTGGGTGGGAGCTTTGATTTGGCAGGTCTTGCACTTGGGTCTTACACAGGTATGTGACCTATGTTACAACGCATTTGGAATGGGAGTGGTGCAGGAATGGACCAGGATGTTGTGTGAAAGATATGGTTCAGTTGGTCCAGTCCAGGCTAATACTGGATGATGAGGGGGCTGTGTATGTTGACCAAGACTTGCAACCAAATGCCTAGCCTCTCACACCAAAGATACAAACCAAATCCTCCAACAATTGTCCACCATACCCACCTCTTTACCACCTTTTGTCACTGTTAATGCAACCTCCCTATACATCATCCCCCTTCAGTATATGGTGTTTCCGCTGTCGCAGCCCCCCCCCCCCCCCCCCCTCCACTGCTCTCAGATTTCTCACCCACCACCTCATTCCTCATACACCACACATACTGTATCCTTACTCACAGCTACTCCTCTCATGAGGGGAAGGTACATAAATAAATCTGCAACACAGCCATGGGCACCTGCTTATTAACCCCCCCCCCCCCCCCCAATGCCATTCTTTTTTTCTGGGACATCTAGAGGAAGCATCCCTAGTCTCCTAAAGCCCAAAAACCTCTTCTGTCATTCTGGTTCACTGATGATATCTTCATGATCTGGACTCAGGGTCAAGACACTGTATCATCATGCCTACATAACCCCAACACCTCTCCCATCTGCCCACCAGGTCCTCTTCAGTCCAACACACCACCTTCCTGGATGTTGACCTCCACTTCTCTGTTGGCTCCATCCACAATTCTGCTCATTTACAAACCCACTAACCTCCAACAGTACCTGCATTTTGACAGCTGTTACCCCTTCCATACCAAAAATCGTTTCTGTACAGCCTGGCTACCCATGAACGGCATATCTCCAGTGATGAGAATTCCCTTGCCCGATATGCTGAAGGCATCACACCCAATCCCTATACCACTGCCTCTGCCAACCCCTTGGCGCATGGGTCACATCACCTGTGAAAGACTCAGGTGCAAGACCTGCCCAATTCATCCATCCAGCACATCCTACTCCAGTTCTTTCAAAGGATTTTCCTCCAATCATAGACAGGACACCTGTGAAGTCAACCTTGTCATATACCAGCTCTTCTGCAGTTTCTGCTCAGCATTATGTATGGGCATGACTACATACCACCTGTCCACTGGAATGAATGGCCATCACCAAACTGCGCCCAAGAGCAGTGTTGACAGCACATTCGTGAAACACCCAGCTAAACAGAACATGCTGGAGCTCAATAGTTGCTTCACAACTTGTGCAATCTGGATCATTTCTTTCAGCACGAGCTTTTCTGAACTGTGTAGAAGAGCGTTATCCTTCATATATATCTTTCACTCCTGTAATTCTCCTGGCCTGCATCCTCTAGAAGGGTAGGCCACAGAAGAAATTTTAAAACAGAACTAATGAAACTCTGACATGGTGTAGTGTTTTTGAATTAAAGTTTAAGTGTTGTGTGATCCTATTGTTCAGAATAAGTCTGCCATCTTGTTTGTTAGTGAGTGCTTTGCTTTCTTTCTAAAGAGGGATTTGGCCAGAAACATATGAGACCATTCCTTTCGCCAGCTGCTCGGCGTGAGTGTTTCGCTTTACAGTATATTTATTCTCCCTTGAAGTTTGTTGTGAGTAATTCACTGCATTTCAGCAGGAACAATGATGTACATATTTACAATAACAAAAGAAAAAATATGATATTCATTACACCACATTAAGGTTGTCTGTAGCACAAACAAATGTTCACAATATTGCAACTAAAGTTTTGACCACTTACCTGTGATATAAAATTCCTGACAGACTGCAAAATAAAATTCCTGACAGACTGCAAAATAAAATTCCTGACAGACTGCAAAATAAAATTCCTGACAGACTGCAAAATAAAATTCCTGACAGACTACAAAATAAAATTCCTGACAGACTGCAAAATAAAATTCCTGACAGACTGCAAAATAAATTTCCTGACAGACTGCAAAACGTTTCTCTTCAACAACTCGTATTCTGCAAAAGACTATCTTTATTGTAATGGGTAAATGTTGTTGGTAGGAATTACTAACAAACATCTGTCTATCGTTTAAATAAGCAGAGTATCCATTTTATGGGGTCTAAGCATTTTAGACCATTCCCTTAATTGCATTTAATTTCAAATGGTTCACTTCATTGACATGCACAAGATATGACGGCATGCCCTGCTTCATTCATCATTGCACACAGTTGTGGGCTATCAAAGATCATGCAGATACATTTTTACAAATGTTGTGCATACGAGTTGAGAACTGGAAATGTAAGAAACAAGAAGCAATACCCGCAAGCATTGGTTTCAGAGTTCCAGCTTCATTTGATATTGATACAAACACAGTAAAAGTGGTATTAAGGATTAGAAGAGCATGCTTTTCACATCATTTCGTTCTCTTCTTGGATATTGAAAATACATTTAAAAAAGTTAATGAGGCCAAATGTGTCGTATTACTAGAGCAAATACACATTCAGGAACAGAAAAGTTTGAAATTACCTTCCTGACGCTGTGATATTCGTGTGAGCACTGTAATTTTTTTGTATTTAAATTGGTTGTTGTGTGCACATGACAGAAATAATTAACAAGAAGCAATTGTAAACAGTAGTCTGTTAATGTTTTGGGCTATTTAAGATGGTGGCCGGCGAACCCACACTGGCTTCAAAATAACATACAGCATAAGTCTATAGTGCCATCTCCCTTCTATTTTTACCTCCATAACATCTGAGGCAGAAGCAAAGTGACGTGCTCGGGAGCAAAGAATAAAGTGGGCATCACCATTGCTAGCAGCAGATATCATGCACAAGTGCAGTTTGTTTCCAAACGAGAACCACAAAGCATACTGTCAACATTTACACTGTTGTGCTGATATTTTCTTTGCAGTACAGGTACATAAATAAATGGCAGTAAGAAATAAAATTAAATGCAGTTACTCTTTAACGAGCCCAGAAGACTAGGGTCACAAACAGGAATACTCGGAATTTTAGGAAACTGTATGTTCCATGTAAAGAAATGGATTTGCAAAGTATAATGTTAAAGGGAGAAGTCTAATTACTGGTCAGCACGAATCATACTGACAGGCAGTGACTGAAGTACTTCCCTGGTAATAAATACCTTGTGAATGATGGGTATGTTTATTTTTTACTCAGTTACATTTTATTTACTCTACTTCATCTGCATTTTTTTGTACAATAGCCTGCTCATGTCGTGCACATCATGGATGCAGTTGAGTTTGGCATAGTTCTGTTGCTTCCCATTGAGTGCATATTGCTGTTGACCATTAAATATATTTTTTATTTTGTACTGAATACCCTGGACAAATTTGTCTCTTGCACAGAAATAAATATAGCCTTTAGAGAGGGAATAATAAAAGAACTTAACTTGAGGTTTTCTCAGTTGGTAGCCTTCTGTCTTTCATGTTAGTTTATTACTTACAAAATCCATAGTGAGTCTCACAAATTAAAAACCATCTTTCAACAGACATACATAAAGTTGGGAGAGGAAACACTAGCTTTTTAATGTGGAAGTTCTTTCATATGGGAAAGGTAGTGTTCCAAAAAGTAGCATGTTGTTACCTCATAGAATTTTTCTTTGCCTACATTTATCTGCACTTCCTCTGAGGTTTTTCACTACACTAAAGACATGAGTAATACCTAAACTTTTTGCATAGAGTGAAGGAAACAGAACCAGATGCCCAAGAGAAAGCCATCTTTGTAGTTGCCTAATGTGAAAGTATTGGAAGCAGCTATTTGGAAGTTTATCTTAGTAACTGAGCGGTTGTTGCTATATGGTACTTACCGCCTTCAGTTTGACTTTTCGTAAGAAATAAAATTTCAGTTTTTTTTTAGTACTTCTTCCTGTAATCTGTAAAGTTCTTGTGTTGTGTGTAAACCTTGTGAGAAGTTATCATTTGAATCAGATGTGTATTTGTCATGTTGCAGGAAACGGGGTAAATATGACTGGTCAAAATTCAAATCATTGTCAAGATTGGAAAAGAAATTTGATGATACAATCACAGAGTATTACAAAGCTTTTGTAGCGATGTGCAAGAGAGTTTGTGGAATGAAACTCTCAGAAGAAGAAGGTATTCATTGTTTTGTTAATTGACTAGATCATATGAACATAAACTGAGTTAGGATGTTTCCTGGTATGAACATATATATATATATATAATTTTTTTATGCAGAATTTGCTGATATCCCTGTAGAGCCTTTGAGTGAAGACAAAGCTCGCAGGACATTAGAACGAATTGAATTGCTAAGTAAAATTAGAGAAGAAATAATTGTTCACCCGCAGTTAGACGAAAGATTAAAATTGTGCCAAGTGTCTGCAGATATACCTGATTGGTGGGTGCCTGGTAAACATGATAAGGATTTACTAATTGGTGCAGCCAAGTAAGAAATAATATTAAACTCTTTTGAACATGAACTGTATTTTCGTAATTTTTTTGTTCATAGATGTTTGTAGAAGTGAATAAATCTTATTGATATTTTTATTTTAATTTGTTGCAGGCATGGTTTAGGCAGAACAGAGTTCTTTATTTTAAACGACCCTGAATTAAGTTTCTTTGATATTCTAAGGAAACATCTAGCCATAGATCAGCCACTTCCAGAGGCAAAAGAACATAAACATCTAGATGAAATTAAGTATGAGCGGCCTGAAGATATTCTTAGAACAGACAAGAATGAGATTATTGTGAAACTAGAAAAAGGAGAAGGCACATTAAAGATAGAAAAAATAGGAATTAAGAAAGAAATGAAAACTGAGGAAGAAAAAAATCAGTTCAGGGAAAAAGAAAATGTATCCCAGGGCCAAAATATTGTAGAATTAACATTACTTGCAAATAAAATTAAAGCCGAGAATGAGGAATGTACACAGAGTTTTGATAAATCTGATAATGAACAGGGTTCCAGTAACACCCAAGAAAGTGAATCAGCAAATAGAGAAGAGAAAGAGAAATTGATGTCCATGGATAACAACAAAAAATCGGAGGAGGACACAACAGAGCCAGTAAACTGTTCAATTACAGAAGTGAATAAAGCTGAAGTGGTTTGTTCAGACAAGGTGCAGGATCTTCAACAGGAGGAAACACCACAACAGCTGGTTCACACTTCACAGTGCCCTGCTGCAGAGAATGAAATATTAGATACACAACAAACAATAGAATCAGAAGAACCTAAAGACATGGAAAAAGTTACATCAAATGAAGATCATGCTGAAGACAATGATAAGAATAATGAACAAGAAATTGACATGGGAGTTTCAGAGTCTGTTACAGAACCTGATCTCCTGAAGCCTGAGGATAGAAACTGTCTTGATAACAATGATGGAGAAATGCAATCTGCATCAGCTGTTAATAATGAAGAGACTGACAGTAGAACAAAAGATGAAATAATTGCTCAGGAAAAAGATCATGAGATGAAAACTGAGTTCGAACTGAAGGAAGTAAAGCAGGAAGGAGCTGACCAAGAACAAATCGTCTCGAATGAAATTGAGAGACCTATATCAGACCTGAATGTCAAGTATGAAACTGAACTGAATAGGACATGCAGCAGTTTAAAGCGGGCTGAATGTAATGATCAGGAAGATACTCAAGGAAAAGCAAGCAGCAGTGCCCAAACTCCAGATTTGAAAAACGTCTTCCCAGACCTGGAAGTTATCCACCCATTAGCACGACTAGCTGAGATTGATACATTTGTCTTAGGAGCAAAACAGAATAGCAACACTGGCTCGTTGGATTTCTCTGAACCAACAGTTGCTCAATTACTGGCACAGAGCTACCAGAATCCAGTGAAATGGCCTAAGGTAAATGCTGTTCTATTGTATCCAGAGCTATAGTAATAGAAATTAGCTATTGAAATAGTTTTATACTGTGATTGCTCCAGTTATGTGCATAGCTCTGTTAAATTAAAGCAGAGTTCAGATAATTCAAGTAATGATGTGGTACTTATATATTCTTTCCATGGTAATTCCATTCATAATGTAAATTAGCTTCAAAATGAACCTAGTGTCGTACACAAATAATAAAAAATTACTGACATTTGTAATTCTACAGCTAACTTTCTAATTATTAACTAACTTTCTATTTCAGAGTCAAATTTGTTTGTATTTTGTTTTGTAGGTTTATAAATATATTTTCAATCAGTACTGCTATAACCTTTCTTTTGACTGTTTAGTTCTGTTATTCTTCTGAAGCTTGCCGGTCATGATTGCAAAGACAAGTAGGAACTGTTCTCTGCTTTTATAAGTTCAAATACTTTTAAGAAACTCTCATTACTCTCACTAGTCACAGATTGTTCCGTAGCCAGCAACAGTGGTCTTTTGTGTGTGTGTGTGTGTGTGTGTGTGTGTGTGTGTGTGTGTGTGTGTGTTTTCTGCTTCAGGAGAAGGCCTTTTGGCTGAGTCTTTAGTTGTGACAGTGTGCGATTCTATGTCTCCTCTGTATGGTAAGTAGCAATTTATTATTTTCATAATATTGTCATTAGTCTTTGCTGGACTTTCCATTGTTTTATTTAGTTAAGTAGTTGTTAGAGCAACAATCTTATGTGATACTAATAGTTTTCCGAGACACCCTGTGTTGAAGGTAAGTTGTCTAATGCAAACACACTGCAGCATGGGACAGTTATCAGAGACGACATGTAACCATTACTACTACTCAGAGGGTGAATCATTGTTGATCTACTGAAAGTAAGTTTTAGACCATCCTCTCTCCCAGGAGACAATATAATTGATCACATGAAGAGAATGGATGAGGGAAGAATTCCAAAGAAGATGTTTGATCTGCAACTGGAGGGGAAGAGGCCCAGGGGTAGACCAAGAGATAGATGGGTGAAGGGAGTGAAGGAATGTGTGACGAGAAGAGGAGAGAACTGGACGAAGGTGGAAGAGGGGGAATGGTGGAAAGACAGAACACGATGGAGAGGCTTGTGTTCCCGACAGACCCAGACAGTGGCTGGAAACTGTCCAAGATGATGATGATGAGGAGCTCTATTGTTACTTCTGGTCAGATAGCCTCTCATAGTAATCAATCTTTGTTTACATTTAATTAACCTTACTTGCTACTGGCCTTGCCACTAGTGGTGCTGTAGAATGAGATATGCCAGTCATTCAAAATGGTTCATCAAATATTGAAAGGATTTCAAAATTGAATCCCACAGTTTCAACACAACTTAATTAATTCCTGCCATTGCCATCACTCAATAACTTTGTGGATGTTGTTTTCTCATAGAGATCATACAGGAGCACTGGTGCTTCAGCCTTTTGGCAGAGGACAAAAACAGATGTATAATAAATTGCTTATCCACTGCTAGAAAGCAGATAGATTTTTATGATTCTTGACACAATGTAAGAATGGAGTTAAAGATTGAAGAAAAGTTGCACAATAATTTGCCATAACAGTTATTATTGTGTGTTATATTAGTATAGTGAGCAGTTGTTTCTTGTGTCTTTAATATATATTAGATCATTTTCTCTATTTTACTGGAAGTGATACATAGTTCCCACCATTGAGTCAAGTTTTTAACTACTAGAGTAGTCATCGCCTCCTTTTGTAAGAGACTTCGCTTACCCTCTTTTAAATGTAAAGTCCGGAAATTTATTTTCTACATGAAGAAAACCCATCAGATGAGGCAGCTACAAAAGTTGCTTTGATAATAAAAAAGTGATGGCTTAATGCCGGTAGCAGAGTACTGTTTTGTCTTTTGGTGGACACTCGTACTACCACTAGTTAGAGGGTCTAAACGTGGAAGAAATCACATCATGATTTCCAATTTTTTTTACTGAAATTCTTTTGAAATACCTCACATCATTGTTCATAGTTACATGCATTTATAGCTAAAAAGAAGTCATCTTCAAGGTAATTGTGTAATGAATATGCCTCATCAGTTTCTCATATAATTTTATAGTTTGACTTCTTTGTGATGAGAAAAAATAGTTAACATTTTTTGCATCCATTGTATCATTATGTTCTCATCAGAATAATAAATACTGGTCAAAAATGCATCACTCAGTATTAACATTGAAGGAAGAGTGTCTTTTTATTTCTTTTTTCCCCTCCATTTCTATGGTTTCTTAGTCTGCTGCTGCCACTAAAAGCCATATTCAAAGGGCTACTTAAGCAGTAAACAAAATGTCTATCCTTTTCATTAGTAAAACTAAAATGCTACGCGACCCTCACCAAATAAGGTCATTTGTATCTGCAGCAGCATTATACATCAACTGCTTCAAAATTATAGAATCCAGGAAAGTACCCAATTTATACATCAGACAAAAAATGTTGCCAGTGCAAAATAAAAGGCCAGGCTGAAGTGACATAATCTTCTGTATCATTAATGTAGAGTCGAAAATCTTGGACTTATTAGAAAATGAAGATTATCGTCATATTTACATTACCGGTACTTATTGTGAATATGTAGCAAGTGATGGGTATAGTGTATATTCTGCAACTTTTTTCTGAATACCTTTTTTAAATGTTTTGTATTCAATTTTTCATTGACAACCAGAAATACGCCTAGTATGAAAAATGATTTACTTGGAGAGAGCATCTGTGAAGTGACTTCTAAAATTGTTTATACTGTTTTTGTGCTACAAGAGAATACATCATTTTAATCTGGTCTAAAGTTTTACTCTGAAAACGTTTTGCCTTATCATCCAGTCAGTGTGTACACTGGATCTTAAAAGAGGTCCAAATTTTGTGAATTTAAAATATGATGTGTGTGTGGGTGGAGGGGGGGGGATCCAACTTTTTAACCTCAAGAGAACTTGGATGGAGCCAAAATACGGTGAAATTGTGGACCCCTCCCGCCCGAGTAAATTTTTTTACCTTGCCAACAGCAAAACACATGGGATCCTTCTTGTAAAGCTTAAAATTTTCTACACTTTGCACTACTCAAATATATTTTTACGCCAAATACTTACGAAGATGCAGAGCTTCAAAGGAATGATAAAATTCTCACATTATAATAATAATTAAAAAGATGAGTTTCAGCAATATAATTTTAACTGCATAACTTTCAAAAAATGACAGTGGTTGATGCCTCTAATGGCCAGTTCGTAACGTCAAGATTAGCTCCCACTTATCCTCAATGGAATGCTCATTTCTGCTGAGGATCGTAAAAATGGCAGAAATAGAGTTTTTCATGGTACATGATTTGAAGTGTCAAAATTTGACAAGCACAGAAACACATCCAACCTACAAATACGATTTCATTTCCTATCAGCTACATTTGTATTTCAAAAATGAAAGTTACCATAAATGAAACTAACATATAACAGAATTACTGAAAAAAAGTTAATGCTTATGGTCCAAAGGGCATGTCATTGGGTATCTGATTATCCCTCCATAGTGATGTCAATCAGGGTTCCCCCTCTTTTTAATCCTCCTCAGCATCTTCCTCCTCCTGAAGTCCATCTCAGGTTAATTCTCGTATGCATGACCACAACAATATTTGCTAATGGTAGATTGCGAGGGTCCTGCTGCTTGAAGCTGGATGCTTTTGTGCTGCTGTCATTTGTACAAGAAATGATTGCCAGTAAGGAGTCTATCGCAGCATTCTTTTTGTTTTGGGAATTACTCTCCTCTGTAAGTATCCAGCCCCAAACTGATGGAATTATATTGTTACCTAGCCATGCATGGTCTTGTAGTTAGGTACAAAAAGGATATGGTACTGGTTGGCATCTCAAGTTTGTATTTTGGGTTTAGTTGGACCTTTCACCTGCTTCAGAAATTTGGCCTGCTTTTGCCTCTAGCTGTTTGAAAATACCAGGGGTTTTTCTTGTGGATGATGCCAACTTTCTTTTTGCCTTGTCAAAACGAGACTGAAGTAGTGTCACACCTGTTTGCCATAAGAAGGGAAAGAATATCCTGTGGGTTGAAAATGCGTGATGTTGATGAGTACAGAATCCTGGATGGATTATTCTTCCAACTCTACTGGAAATATAGGTTATTTTGACAAGAGGCTAATGCTGTCAGCTATGCTAGGGTATCTACTTCTTTATCTGTGATGGTAACACTGTCATAGTTGGCAGTCTTTGATATGGAGATATTCATTATCATTACATTAGCATCTTGTATTATCAAGTGTGCCCATTACTGTTAATTGAGTTATCAGTAGTGAAATAAAGTTCTGTTATTTTATTAAAAATTTTCTGTGAGATAGGTACTGTGTAGAATTTTGTGGGTGAGTACAGTATAGCCTGATATTTTTGGTAACAGATGTCACTAGGATACTTGTTTAGCTGTCCGCCCCTGGTAGCTGAGTGGTCAGCGCAACAGACTGTCAATCCTAAGCGCCCGGGTTCGATTCCCGGCTGGGTCGGAGATTTTCTCTGCTCAGGGACTGGGTGTTGTGTTGTCCTAATCATCATCATCATCATTTCATCCCCATCGACATGCAAGTCGCTGAAGTGGCGTCAAATCGAAAGACTTGCACAAGGCGAGCGGTCTACCTGACAGGAGGCCGTCGTCACATGCCTTATTATTATTATACTTGTTTAGCTTTATTAAAGTTTAGTTCATCAGACACGAGCGGAAGTACTGAATCCATAGCGCAATACTATGTTAAGAATTCCCCCCCCTCCACCACCACCACCCCCACACCCCACCCCTCCTCTTACCTTTTCTGAAGAAGGCTTTGGCCAAAAACTAAGTGTTTAGAGCATTGTGCCTGTCTGCAGCTCAGCGTGTCATCTTTACCGTGAATAGCAGTCTGTTCTCTTCCTTATGTTGTTGATATTCCAACATGGAATTTCCATTAACAGATATCAGAGACCCTTTGTTGATTATCATTTCCTGAGTTCTCATATTTGGCTGGCCTTGCATAATGCCTCTATGTTGTAGATCAAGTTTTTACTCCATCATGGTACTGCTACTTTAAATCTAATATTAATGTTTAACAATGTAGGAAACGGTAGAGTGCTACTTACCATAAAAGTTACACATTAAGTTGCAGACAGGCACAATTGAGAATCCTACAAGTAAGCTTTCAGCCACAACCGAAACCGAGAATCACACACCATTTGTTCACACAAGCAAACACATCTCATGTACACATGATTGCCAACTCCTGCAGCTCAGGCCCGAGCTGCTGTAATTGTGCATTCTTGTTAAAATCAAGACAAGTTGGTGGGAGACTTAACGTCATCATTTTACCACTAAGTAACTTGGATAAATAACAATGTGCAGTGGTGGTTTGGTTTCTTCTCTGTGCATAATTTTCTCTTGGTGGAGGTAGAAATTGTAAACTGACCTGTCACAGAAGTAATGACATATTGTTTACTCCAATGTGTAGGTAACTTAAAATCAAAGAAAGTGAAAAATGAAGAGTTGAATATAAATATAGTGCTCCATAAATAGCTTACTGTAGAAGTCACACTGAAGAGAGAAGAAAATTTACTGTGGACTTGACAGAAATGATCTGCTAGCTAGGCACATAATCATCTGGCACTCTTGTCACTATAGTTTGAGAGGACCATCTATTGAAAACAATGATTTGCTTTATTGAGTGACTTGTCATTGTGTGACAACTGCTATGTAGTGTCCATGTTAATTGCATTGTTACTGAATATCAGCACTTATGTCTTTTGTTCTCTCCCAATTTATGAATCTCACTCCAGTGTTACATTTCCATCCCATAATGAGTAAAACTTGTAAATTGACGTCTTGCTGACCATCCTCTTCGATGTCATTTATATTACAAGGATAACGAGGTACATCTTGTGAAATAACAACTACTTAATCATCTGTCATTATCTTCTCAATCGAAATGTAGCAAATGCTAATTACTAGTTTTTATAAAACAGCCTGTTTGTGAAATATATACCGTATTTACTCGAATCTAAGCCGCACTTTTTTTCTGGTTTCTGTAAGCCAAAAAACCGCCTGCGGCTTAGAATCGAGTGCAAAGCAAGCGAAAGTTCTGAAAAATGTTGGTAGGTGCCGCCACAACTAACTTCTGCCGTAGAATATATGTAGCGCTACACAGGCATGCTTTTCAGGCACCAAGATAAATACTGGCGCCAAAACCTCTGCGTCAGTAAATAAATTTAAAAAAAAAAGGTGGAAGACGAGCTTTTTTTTCTCCGCCCCGAGTTTCGACCACTGTATTTTCGTACATTATGCAAAGAAGTAAATACAAATTCTGTATTGTTAGTCTTCGAATGTAGCAGCACTTCAATGTACTATGAAAATCCGACTGGCAAGACTGTTCGGGATGTTTGTCAATATGCCCATCTCTACGTTCTGAATTTTTTCCTACCTCTGAGAAGAGATGGTGCTAATAGGAACTTTTATGAATTGTGAATCACATGCAGTATTCTCTCCACCATAAGAATAATACGAATATAAACATTTTGCCATGTATTGTTTCGTGTTTGCTGCTATCTCATTTAAATCCTGTCTGCCTAATAAACTACGAAAGTAGAGTGAGACAACAGCAGACATGGAAGAATAGACATATCATGTCGTGTTTATATTTGTATTATTCTTATGCCTAATAGTGGTACAGTCAGAAATGAAGCACGGCAATTGACTAGATTTTTAAATCTAAGATGGCTCTAATTTCTGTGCGGAATGTAATGTACTAAAGAGGCACCTGCAAAGATTTTCAAATGGAGAAAAAATTTCGCTAAACTCTCGTTTAGAACATCATCTATCATACACAGTCTATTATTTGGTTCTTGTTGATCATTATCAAAAAAAAGCAGCAGTGTAAGTAACAACAAATAGCAGTCTCTTGCCATTGTTTCGCTAATGAGACGATTCCTCCCCCACCCCCGTTTTTTTTTAAAGCGGCGGTAGCGTGCACAAAAGCAAGCCATGCCGCAAACGGCGACAGATCGTAAACACTCATTGTCAGAATGCGACAAACAATACACGACACAGTACAATAATGCATTTTGTGCTTAGAGTGACGTACACACCTATAACAAAGAGAACGGCACTTGTCAGATCAAAGAAAAATCAGCAATCAATTCAAACCAGGTGAAGCACGTGAAAAAGGAAGGGTACCCATATAAATACGGACGGAGCGCCTGCCGCATAGCAATGGCTACCTGGTAAAGTTTAACTGCTAAGCTTAAGACTCGAAGCAAACTACTGTAGCTGTATCGTCATTCATTCGACCTAAATTGTCTCTCATATTACAATGGACCAACTTTGTTTCAATTTGGAGGTGCGGCCTAAAACTTTTCTCCCCCTTGAATTTCGAGTCTCAAATTTCAGGTGCGGCTTAGATTCGAGTAAATACGGTATATATAACTAACATTAAACACTTCATGCAGTCTTCTCCTTTTATTCCTTACATTAGATGAACAGTAAAAAATGTATCCTCATGCAGGATGAGCCTGAATTTTTAGAGGAATCCATTTGTCATTGCCACTTATGAACCCACATCTACAACAGCTAAACACTTTTAATATTGCAACTAAACTGTGTTACAGAGTATGTACTATATGATCTGATTATTTCACTTGATATGCATAATAGTGAGGAAGGCATTTGGTTCTATTACTGGATTGCACTTGCAGGGTTTGATTTAAATATGATTAAATTAGTGTGAAGCATGAGGTAAAGTTATGAGTTTTTGCAGTGTCAAAAGACTTTGACACAAATATTATATAGATCATAAGCGCAGCAGAAGGTTGCTGTACAAAAATACTGTACATCATCTTACATATTTGAAGAAATCGTGAAATAGTGATACAGATTCCATATGATGTTGCCATGGGATTTGATACCCCAATTCACCAGACAGATATTTGACAATATGACGTATATATTTTATATAGGACTTCTTTCATGATTGCTGTGAATCAGAGATAGGTATTGTTCTGTGAAAACATTGTATGAGATCAATACAACAAACAAACCTCTCTAAACTCTGTATTGCTTAAAAACCTCAAAACAAAAAGTTACATTACTAATATCAGCTGATGTGCTCTCAGCAATGATGCTGGTCATTTAAACTATTTTACACCCTTGAGTCCACTGTTGGCATTGTACACCTTGCAGTTGAACATTTGAGCCACCATGTTAACTGAACAGCACATGTGTTATTATTACACACACTGTAGTGTTTGTGGCCACTGCAGCAGAAAATGACATTTGTCAGTAGTAAAAGCCTGTCCCTCGAGATAAGTGTATATAGAAGTCACTGTGTTGACTGCTTCTGCCACTCATCCTGGGATCTTTTAATTATAATACACTGTTGTATATACTAAACAATTGTTACAAAGTGGTGAATGAAAGCCAGTAGGGATGCCTGTCCTCCATTTCAGTTCAACAGTTCTGTGCTCTTGTGTCACACAGTTTGCTGAAGTCACAGAAGCTGTTAATTCTGTTACGAGGTGTATTCAAAAACTACAGGATGTTGGTTGTTACCAGAAATTATTCATTAGAGACAATTTTTACTGTAGGATTTAGTTTCTTAGAAACCTGATTCACTTTTCCGCCTAATTGTCATTCACTTGCAAGCACTTCTCATAATATAAATTGTCTTGAAAGGTACTGTCTTAAATTCTATTAAAACAATAAGCTCATGAAACTGTACTTAGGAGAGTGTTAAAAATCAGTAGATCTGGAATATCATAACCGTTTGGTATCCACTGTCCTGTTCTATTCTATTCCATTCCAGACAAGACAGCATCTGAAGTAAGTTAATGCAACTGTTTTGCTGTAGATTCACAAGACTGCAAATTACACTATGCTGTCATTCCAGGACCACGTACTCCAGACAAGACTACAACATATTATTCATGCTGTCGAAAATAAAGAATGGCCAGTACCACGGAATTTCTCATCAAGCAATATTCAGAATAATGTTTCTAGTACAGGAGAACTGGATCTAAGTTGTCATGAAACACCTGATGTTACACCTAAACGAGAAACATCAACGCCAATGTCATTGTCAGAAGGCTCAGAAGTTATCACCATAACTACAGATCATGGTGCTTCTAGGGTCTCTTCGTCAAAGAAGAGAAAGAGACACATAGCAATTGATGTTGAGACAGAAAGAGGTAAGGTAGACCTCATTATTATTTAACGTAAATGTAAACATTTTATTTGCCATATAGCGAAGATGCAGAGTCACAGATAGACACAAAAAAAAGAGGACGGTGTGGTTTCAGTTGCCTGAGACTGCAGTGTTGCGCGCGCGGGTGTGTGTGTGTGTGTGTGTGTGTGTGTGTGTGTGTGTGATTTTGACGAAGGCCATTGGCCAAAAGCTTCAAGTGTGAAAGTCTTTTTGTTGTGCCTATCTATGACTCAGCATCTCCGCTATATGGTAATAACTTTCCTTCTCATAATATTGTTACATTCCATCTGCATTTTCCATTGTTTGATTTAAACATTTTATTTTTGTAATCAGAGATTGGATATCAAGAGGCAAGTAATGTTATAGTGTATGTTGTGCAACAAGTATTTCTCTTGGCCAAGGCAAAAAAAAAGCAGTTGTAAACAAGCATGAGCATCAAAGGAGAGTGCTAGAAAATTCAGGCAAAATGAATCAGGACAATATGTAAATAAAACTCAGCCTTAAAACACATATAGGAGCACAACACATTGCTTATTCACTAACCTCATAACTTTGCGAAAATTGACATAATGTCTTCAGAGATAAAATCCACAATCGATTGTTTTAAAACAGATTTATTATCTGTCTTGATTGCACTAGTCTTTTGAAGTGACTGGTTTCATTACAGCATGAACTATCCTCAAATCTGTAGACAACAATAAAATAATTAATCTGCAAATACTTTATGAAAATGCGAAATATTATCATAACATGCTATAAACAAACATCAAACACACCAGAATGCACCAACTGACACCTAAGTTTACGTGTTATGTCACGTAGTAATATAATGGTTTGGTAGAAGGCATGTTATTGCTGCAGTCCACTAGGTTACTGTCAGCAACTGTTAAATTTGTCAAATTTGAACAAAACCTGTACAGCTACACTGAATTAACAATAATTATGTTTTTGTATGGTGAGAATACTGTTCTTGGAGGTACTAATTTAAAATCTGTGGTTTGTCAAGGTCAAAAATAGTATAAATACATCATACAAATTTGGAAATGTAAAAGACTGCGGTTTCCATATCCCTGGTGTTGCTGTAGGCCTGGCTTTGTTCTGGCATGCTTCCTCATGTGAAAACTGTATTGATGTTATGGGACAAGCCGACCCATCATCTAAAGACTGCCACAGTAAGTGGAGGACCATGCAGTAGCACCCCTTCAACGATGTCGGGCAAAGCAAACATGTTACAGATATGTCATTGCAAGCATTCTCTCATCTGTCACCTTCGGCTTAGACAAGTGACAATCATCACCTGAGTAAGCCGTTATAAAAGTTTAAATAAGCATTATGATTGAATTTGTTCTTCTTATCAGAATTAAATTTGGATCTTGCTTTTTGTGAGTGTGAATTGCAAGCGCCTCGTAGAGGTTAGTGTATCAAACCTTTTGAGCTGTATATAGGATGTCCAAATTTTGCTCAGTGTTCATGATGGAACACTTTTTAAGTTTTTGATAGTGCCCAAACACTGTTAGGCTCTCCCTCCCTCCCTCCCTCCCTCTCTGGTTTAAAAGTTCCTGCTGTTTGCCCTATGTACTGTGTATTGCAGTCATTGCATTTGAAACTATAACACATGAATAGTGAGATAATCCTACTGTTGTGGATTTTATGGCAGAATCTGTATTTTAACAAGTTATTTGTACAAAAACCTATTTTAATATTTGCTTTATGATAAAATTTAAGAAGTTAAAAACTATGTATTTTTTGTTGTTGTTCTTAACTGCAATGTGACCTCTTCTTTAACTTCATATTAATTTTCAGCACATTCTTGCTACTGTACCCATTTGCCACAACCATTTGCTTTAAAACGCTGAGTTCTTTCTGTACTTTTTGCTGGCTTAGCAGCTGTCTTGTAACCTGTATACCATTGCATTAAAATACGCCCACTTGCTTTTTGGAGGGTAGCATGAGCACTCATTAATAACAACATTGGTACATGTATGTCTCCTGAATATGCTAAATCTCCATGTTTGCCGTCTTTCTTTATTAGTGTGTATATGAGTAGCTTATACGACTCATTTTATATGCTACATTCTCAGTGTCATTTTTTCTCCCCTTGTACAAAACAGTTGAATCCTCTACATAGCTCCTGTAAAATATGATGTTCTCTGTAACATCAGGATTTTCATCAAAGAATTTGTTCCAAGTAATTTAGAGAAATATCAGCCAAGGTTCCAGTTAAACAGTTACCTATTGCCAATACATCCTTCTGCAAACGGGGAGGAACTTTGAAACCAGATTCAGGGAGCTCATATACACTCAGAACAAAACTGCATTCGGGCACATATGGCAACCTTAAAGCATTCAGTCATAAATGTTCAGCAAAATTGAGGCATCCTACACACAGCTTAAACCTGTTTGAGGAGCTTGAAATTTATACTCACAAACAGCAAGATCCAAATCTAATTCTGAATGAGCAGAAAAAGTTCAATCATGATGCTTGCTTCAACTTTTAGGATGCCTTACTACTGCGGTGATGTATGCATATACGTGCCCAAGATGTTAGATGAAAGAATGTGTGCAATGGGACATCTATCCTGACAATCATGACATGGGTGAAGGGTCCCCCACGCATGACACTCTGACCACAACAGCAGTCACTAGACGACTGGTTGGCTCACAGCACTACACTGCTACAGCAATCACATGAGGAAGCAAGCCACAACAAATACAATGAATACGGACACTGCCATCTTTTAAACTGCTAAAATTTTATGATGTATTCATAATTTATTTTAACCTTGATGAACCACTGATTTCAATTAAGTATCTGTGACCATACACACAATACTTGTGTTAATTCAGTGTGAGTGTACAAATTTTATTCAAATGTAATAAATGTGCCAGATTCCTCCTGCTGGCATATCAATAAAATTAATTTTACCAAACCACTATTTCATTATGTGACACAGCATGTAAACTTTGCTGATAGCTGTAACTGATACAGACAGGCACATGGTGGTGCATTTGATATTTGATTAAGGCAGGCGTGGTAAGATTTTGGATTTTTCTTAGAGTTTTTATCTCATAATTAGCTATGGCATCATTCGCTCCTCCTTTCGCAGGACCCACTTGTCTCTTTCAGGTTCTGTGGGCACACTGCCATGTTATCATTACAGAACATAGCTAGAGATTAGATTTTTGTAGCTTGTGGAGACATTGAAAATTCAGTAATTGTTGTTGCACATCATTAGAGGTACAAAGACTACCGTAATTTGGTCTATGAATATAATCTCTATAAGTTCAACAGTTTTATGCACTTGTCAGAAATGAAGATACAAAAATTGAAGTGGGTATACTGTTGGAAATCAAAAAGCATTTTCAATTGTTTGTGTTTGCCATTCAAAATCCTGGAAAAAAAGTGTAAAATAAATTGTACTTGTACGTTAGCCTACAAGGCACATAGTCAGTTGAGATAACATTTGCTAAATAATATAACTGGAGACCATAATGTCCTGTCCATATTCTGCTGAATATTACGGGTGCATTGTCATATTAGAATAAATGTCCTGGTTTTCCTGCAGAAACAGTAACGCCATGGTGCCGCAAACAGGTGCATCACAGTGTGCAAGTGAAGTACTGCAGCAACTGGGAACATATTCCAAAGTTGAAGTACTTGAGAAAGTAAGATTCTTGTTTGCAAAATGTTTAAATTGCACTCAAATTCATCATTCAATTCTGGGAGTGTATTGTCCAAAAAGCAGTGTCATGTCAGCTGTAATGAAATTGTGCCAACAGTTTGACTGAGGCCATACAAATGTGGGTGATGTTGATCAGGATGGAAGGCCATAGACGTAACCACAAACGGCTATGTCTAGGCAATCAACAAACTGATTTGTGGCAATCACAGATTTTCTGAAGATGAGAACATTTACACAATAATTCTCAAATTGCTCCATGATCAAGGAGCAAATTTCTCTCATTGAGGAATTGAAAGATTGGTTGAACTTTCCGACAGTTGTTTACGGAAACTGGGTGGCTGTTACAAAAAAAGTGTAATGTACCTGTGCCACTTAGAAGTGTGTTGCAGCAGACAATAAAACTTGTAACTTACTTTTTGATCCGATAACAGCATGTGCCACCTGGGGGATTGTAGATGCACTGATAATGGTTTAAATATTGTCTGCCAACAGATAGAATCGTGGTGCTTAGCTGCCAGAGTGCCATCTATGTCTACCCTTTAATAGGGAATGCCCACAGTCAGAAGACTCATTATGATGGAAACATGTGAAGCAAGCAGGCAACCATGCCACAGAGATGCACTCGTGCTTCCTACAGCCAACTGAGTGACTTCAAAAAGGATCAAATTGTGACCTCCTGAGTGGAGGGATGGTCCTTTCAGAGAATTGCCACACAAGTTGGACATGCTGTATCAGTTGTACATTGATATTGGTATCATTGATCGAATGAACATTCTCAAACCTTTAGATGAGGTTCTGGACATACACGCAGCACAGACACTCGCCAGGATCATCGTATTGTAAGTGCACCGGTGGCAGATCGTACAACTACCATAGTGTAGATAAGCGGCTTGTGAGCCCAAATGGGCTATGAATTGTTGCGAAATAGTGATGGGACTATGGGCATGGACACATCTAGCCCATCTTCCACTAACATCACAGGGTAGACTACACAACTCGACTGGTGCTGTCAGAGGATCGCTGGAAGATGGTATAGTTTGTCGCAGTCTTCAGCGATGAAAACAGATTCTGCCTGCATGCAAGTGATGGTCGTGTGCATGTACGACATAGACCTGGTGAGCACTGTTTCTTAGAGTGCATTTGTCAAAGACATACTGGCCGCCCTAGACATTATGTCAAGAACTCTTACTCCCCTTTGGTGTTTCTGAAGGGGACGTTAACCAGTGCTTGTATGTGCAGAACATTGAGAGACCATTTCTATTGCCGTTCTTGCAACAGGAAGGTGATGTGTTGTTCCAACAGGATAATGCACATCCACACAATGATTGTGAGACTCCAGTGTACTCTGCAAGATGTACAGCAACTTCCCTGGTCAACATTATCTCCAGACTTGTCTCCAGTCGAGCATGTGTGGGATATGTTGGGATGAGAAGCCATCCGTGTGACTCGTCAAACAATAACTCTTATAGAACTATGTATCCCAGAACAGTATTCGCCATCTGTATTAACGATGAAAAGTGAACACTGCACTGCAGGAATTTGTTGCTCTGCGTCCCAGCACTTTATGATGAAAAGCAATTAACATAGGCCTTAACCATGCAGTTTCTAACTACGGGTAATTATTTTACGTTGTACACTATATATGAATTGCAGTGCTATAACGGGTGTTCCAAAAGTTTCAGTTCGAAGGCCGTACAGTCCAGAATCAGTATGTGAATCAGGCAAAATCACTGAGTATTGAGACCATCACCCCACCAATGCACCTGGTTGAAGGTACTGATTTGGTAAAACACCACGTCCTGCTGTGTGCAGACGTTTGCAACTGCTTGCTACACATCCTTGTCCATCAGGCATGACTTTCAAGCCTTTTTTAAGGGATTAAATATAAGAGAATCACATGGTGAGAGATCAAGACCGTAGAGCGGGTGCTAGAGCGTCTCCCACTTGAGCTGGTGTAACTTTTGCATTACAAAGTGTACGATATGGGAATGTGGTTTTTCATGAAGCAGCAGCACCCCTTGTCACACACCATTCCACATTGTTAGTTTTAGGCAGACATACTCTCCCTTACAGTGTCTTCCTTCTCCAGTGGATGTCTACCAGTGTTTGTCCTTTGGCAGCCAAGAAAAGAATAACAGCGCGTTTGTCTTGTTTGGTGCGTATAGTAATAATGTCTCTCTAATTCATGTTTCCACATTTGCTGTACACATGTTGGAAAGATAAGAATGCCACACTAGCCCCTTGCCCACATGTCAATGCTTATACACCTGTATTAGAGTCACATTACATTGCATATACACTGCAGCAACTCCCTTCAAACAGGAACTTTCTGATTCCCCTTTATGTATGGAATATAAATTGCATGCAACAGAACTGGGACAAGTCAATTCACTGAACCACCCAAGACTGCTTGGCATTAAGTGGTGAAGGAGAGTGGAGGACTGGATAGTAGTCACTTAATTTAAGTTCTGACTTTATGCATTGCTTTTCTGCCATTCCATGCTACTACATAATTTTTTTCATCATAAGTGATTAATGGTGACACCACTACGTATTAACTTAGTAATAAGAATTCATGTGAGAAAACTGTACAATGACAAAGGGGACAAAACACATGGTGAATACTTGCCTTCATGAGGTGAAATTATGAGTACTGCCTGTAAACATGTTTAAAAGTAGAAAAATAGCTGTTCCAACTTTTGTAGAAGGAAAAGAAAGAGGGTAGATTTGGGAAGGTTGGGAAAGAGGGACAGGTCAGTCAGACCTAAAGTGGGTCCCTACAGACCTGGGGTCTGGATGTGCCAGAGCAGTAGTGTCTATGACACAGCATTTCACACCAGGGCACAAGGCGTGGAATGCATTGACATAGTTGCTTTGACAGTTTCTTTTGAAATGTAATGATGAAGACAGTAGTGATGTGAAAATGCCAGTTCTTAACCTTTTCTTCATAACACTACCATAATCAGTATCTCAAGGTTGCTTTAATTGAAACAAAATAAATGAGTTCTCAGTTGGCCATTTAGTCCTCGTTTTACTTTTCAATTGTTGTTATTTAGCCAGTGCCAACTGTGATGTATAGCAGAAAGTCCATAGTTTTCTTGTTGCAATCTCTCTTCTCCAACCTTGAGAGCACAGTGTCGTGTATATATCACAAACTGTTCAGTAGTGCTGGCTTAGAAGACTTTCAATTGAGAAGTAGAACTGGAAAACGTTCTGTGTGCAGTTTTTTTTGTTCAAAAATGTGTTTTCAAGACACTGTTGCATACCCATAGACCTGTTACAAGTGTCAAATCATGGAGAACATGTTTCAAGCATTCATTATTGAAAGGTGCATGGTCTTTGTGCCAGGTAGTGCATCCCGCATGAGTTCAAAGTGTCATGTGTCAAAGTTCTTGTTTCGCAAGTCTTGCAAACGATGGTTGCATCGGGTACAGCTATGAACCTATTTGATGTAATGTGAATGCCTACTTTGCCATGTTGATCAGTTTCAAAACAAAGATCTATTGACAGTGTTTCCATTTGTTTGTCAACAGCACAGAGAGTTTTCCACTAAACTTGGCAACATTTTGTTATTGCCTTGTAAAAGAAATAAGACACAGTTTTTGTGGACTACGGTTCTACTAGGTAAAATATTACTGCATTATTTCTGTACTTGTATTGTCGTAAATAAAATGTGGTGCCTCTGTATTAATGGCACCTGGAACAGCAACTTTTGTATTGGGAAACATATTTGAACCATAAATTTCCAGGTGTGGCACTTAAGAACATTCCTAAATATCTAGTTTATTTGCTAATTTGTCTCATTTTTTGTAGCGATGGGGTGGGCAGCGTAATTCTGCAGTATCAGAACTCCTTCCCAATTTTTTTGGTACAAATAAGTTATGTACAATGAGAAATAGGTTGGTTTTGGATTCTCTTTCTTGGCGGGTGTGAGATTTGACATTTCCACTCTTCAATTGTTAGTTGATTGTTTTAATAGCACCACAGTCAAGCCTGCAAAGTCATCATGGGTAACAATACTTGGTTTTGTAAATACAGACCTACTGCAAAATGACGAAATGCAGAATTTCACATGAAGGGTCAATGCTTTTGACGACTCAGTCGACATTCGAGCCAATGTACACTGCAAGTTCAACAGCATCACAAAGACAAAGTTTCCTGACAGTTTCATATTATATATGAACATTGTATTGTACTTAAGTTCTGGACGGGGGGGGGGGGGGGGGGGGGCAGCTGTGCAAACCACCTGAATCATTAAAACCACCATTTTAACTTTCTTTTATATATATATATATATATATATATATATATATATATATATATATATATATATATATATATATATATATATATATTAATCCAGCCTCAAAACTATTTGGACTGACAGAGTAATCTGCACTTAATCTTATGTCTGGTTTCAAGTTCCTAATTACAGTTTCTTGTTGCAGCCAAACTACATGCATTATTGAATAATAGTGGGCCACCTCAGCAGCCTCCTCTGTCAAAACCGTCCTTGCCTTGGGAGGTCAATGATGAATCCCTGTCTGAAGAGTCCAGGTGAATCTGTTGTTTTTTCTCAACTAGTGCTTTACTTTAAAACAGTTTATATATATATATTATGTGTGCATAAATGGAAGAGTTGACTTATAGTTAATGCCCCTTCACATTAAACATCATGTATGAGCAGTAGCAGTGTGAAACAAGCTTAACATGTGTGGTTCTACTATAGAAAGCTTGATGTGTGGTGTTACAGTAAGTGGTTGTTTTATTATTGACACAAAAATTGAGCTATGAGAGGAGAAAGTCCTGAGTTTAAAGTAGCATGCAGTCATTTAAGCTTTGTCAGTAGTATATTACACCATTAATAACTATGTTAATGTTAGCAATAGGCAGTTGTGGGTCCCAAGATGTGAAGATTGTGGAGTTTTGACATTAACATTCTTGGGTGTCACTATGATCGCATCAGTCAGACTAGAGTAGCATCACAGAAAGAACATTTCTTATGAAGAATATTCAGTTATCTGCTTACATCATTAAAAAATTAAGATATTTATTTAATGACATAATAAGCAACCAGTATGTTAAATTTTCTTGTAGATTCCCATTGGGTTTTGTAGGCTCATCATCTAAACACCTGCTCATTTATTGTGAAATGCTCTATTGCTGCAGAGAAATTAAAGTTTTTCGTTATTTGCTTTACACTTCAGTTACATATTTCACCCATCTTTTCATGTGTACAGTTTGGTTACTAGCATTTTTTTATTTATTTATTTATTTATTTATTTATTTTTTTTTAATATCCATTGTACAAATGCTGCAGGCACAGAAAATCTTGTTTATTTGGCTTCACTATTAAGTTCTCCTTTTTCCAGGAGGTCAACACCAGTGGCGCCAGTTACATTGCAGCCTCCTCCAGCACATCAGCAGGCTACTAGAGTACTATCAATTCCATTTGATCTGAAGTGCCATCCCAGTTCCAAAAACACAGGAACCACAGTGATACCAGGCACTTCAAGTACGCTAACACCAATAGATTTGTCGTCGGGTGTTACAAAACAGGTCCCAGCTGACAATACATCCAATAATGAGATACTTAATGAAGTGCAGGATTTCTCAATGCCTTCAAAGAATAAACAGAAGAGCAAGTTGGATGATATGTTAGGCAAATTAATGAAGAAAAATAACTGTGTAAGTTAAAAAGTTTTGAACTGTGTATGAAAGTAGGGTGTTGAAGTACATTGCGTAACCCTTAGCAATTTTAGTCATGAAAGGTTACTAAGATATATTATGGTCCTATATCTCGATCAAAATAACAAAGTAATTCACGTTGGTCTGCTCACGCAATGTGACTGCAGCAGCAACAGCAGTTCATTCTGTTCTGGATATATTCATTGATCACAATAAAGGATGGCAGCCAAAAACAGTTGCAGGATAGAATTTTTTTATTAAAATTCTTGACCAAGGTTTCGGTACATATAAATATACCTTCATCAGAAGTACATTTCCTGAATAGAAAGACACATTCATTAGAAAAGCCATATCAACGAAAGTGAGAAACAGAAGCTTAAATAACGGTGAAATTGCTAAAGTAATATAGGCACACAATCTTTAGTACTTACTAAAATTACATCATGCACTGGAGAATAATGAAACAATTATGCCAAAAGGCGTCGTCAGTAATTAATATCATCTCCATTTGTACGACATGTGTAATGGGTACAGGATCAAAGCGAACAGTTTAACAATGTTACTTCGCCTATGAACTGTTGAGACACGAGTGTGAAGGCACTAAGGTAGATTGTTTCGCCGAGAGAGGGCACTTGCATATGCCAGACTCGCGCATATTACAATCCATAATACATACATAAGCGCATCAAAATTATTAAAGGTTGTGTTAATTCAAACTTTGTCTTAATAAATAAAGCGTATCACGCCAATTAAAGACATTTATGTAAAATAGAAATATAGAACCAAATTTGCCTGTGTCCTAGTGTCAAACGGATAAAGCTTGCGCTTGGAACATCTAACGAGAGAGGGCACTACTGTAATGCGCGAGAGTCTCGCGTAACGTAGGCAGTGAAATACATACTAGCGAAACAACCAAAATGTTATAATAAAACGAAACCATCTGTCTGCAACTGTTTTTGGCTGCCATCCTTTATTGTGAAGAATTTTAACAGTTGCTGCTGCAGCCATGTTTAAAATCTTGATATATTCATTGAGACGCAGTGAAGTGTAGTACTGGGTTTCTTTCGTAGGTCGGTAACAGTCTTGCAAATTTTCTGCACACTTTCACAGCTAGTTCATGACATTATGTGACATTGGTGGGTGCAAGCATCATCTGCAACTCACTGTGGTAACTGGCACCAGAGGTAGCAGAGGCAATGTGACAGTTGTGAACAGAACAGAAAGCATTAGCAAGACCATTTTCTGATTGGTTGTTGCTGTATTAGCTGTTTGTTAAACAACTAGCCCTCATCACTTTGTTAATTTGATAGAGATATAAGATGGAACAGTGTGGCCAATAATGGTTTGCAGACTGAGGACTGACACCTTAATGACAACTGTTTCCTGTTGACACTTCATTTCCTGTTAGAATATTATGATATCAAATGAGACTCTATGAAATGGTTCATGTATATCTCTGTAATTTACCAAAAATGATGAGATTTACACAGTTAAATGCCTTTGACTGAATACTTGTTATAATTGTAAGCTGTAATTTATTGCCTAATAACTTAGGTACGTATTCACTTTACCTATAAGTAGCCTTTTTAATAAGGGACTTGCATTTAAAAATCCAAACTATAAATTTGACAATTAATTATTTATTGTCGGTGATTAAGAAGTAACCTTTTGTAAAAAAGTTTGAGAAACACAGCAAGAGCGAAAATGGATAGAAGTTGATAATTGTTATCCTCTCTCTTCTACAGTGGTTACTATTAAAGTTGTTTCATCCAATTAGGAAATGTTTTTGTGATAAATGAATGAGTGTCCAAGTAACTTAAGGTGTTACTAATCTTGGAAGAATTTTCTGATATTTATTATAACTGCTAGAATTTTTGTTTGTTGTTTAAAGATATATTAAAATTTTATGCTTCTTCTGTAGTGATGGGGGTTCATATTTGTATTACTGAAGTACAACGAGGGGATATCTTTGTGCATTCCAGGGCAACATTTACTGATCGTTACGAACCTGTCATATCAGTAACAGATACGAATTGCTCATTAAATATCTTGCCATACTTGCATACATCCATTAGCAGCGAAATGTTTAATATTAAAGATTTCTGGTTTTGTAGCTGACTCCTTCTTTTCTGTCTAATTTGTATTTTGGTGCCTGATGTTGCTACAACCTCATAATCCATTTGCATCCGTGTCTGGATTACTTTAGTTGCTACTCTGCAGTATGGCTTGTAAAGAACTGCAGTTTCAACATTAAAGCTGTTCGTTCCTGACAGATACAGTTTCCTTTTAGGCCTGCAAGAGACGATTATTTCTCAAAGAATCATATGTCCTTGAACTCTGATTTCGAGATGTGGCAGGCCATTGACTGTTGGTGTGGTGCAATGATTTTGTTCATTGAAGATACTGTGGATGTTTTTGAGCTCTGGTCTACCCTAGTTGGAAAAGTCCTCCTGAAACACTGTTCACCAAATGCTGGTGCCTGCACTGAGAGAAGGTGTTCTGGGCAGTATGAAGTACATATCATCTGACTTATCAAAAAATATTTGATGGAAAAAAATTTGATTTTTGCACATCTTACAGTCTGATATATTTGATCGATAAAAAAAAAAGTAATTTATTTTCGTGATCTGTCAGACTGGCATCAAATTAAGTAAAATATAGCTTGAAATTTTAAAGAGTTTGCAGTGGTAAAAACACATAATGTAAACCTTGCATTATGGTTCATTTTAAGCTCATAAATTGCGGCCAGTGAAATGTAGATAAGATATCTCAATTTTAATTAAAACTGATAGCAGAAGGAGATCTCATTTCTTTCTCAAGGTATTGGGTGTTATATACAAAGCATGGGAAAGTGTTAAGTAAACCAATAGAGGTTCAGTATGATTCATGAATAGGGTAAAATTTCCAGCAATAGCTGTCTACAGTTTTTACTATGAAATTGCACTTACCTCATATGTATCCAGAATGTAGAACAATTCTTGTAAGTGACATAGTGCTAGAGATTCCAGCCCTGTTTGTGTGCCTGTGGAAGACTAAAGCCTGTACGATACAGTAAGTTGTTTCCTATGCTCACAAATTATTTACATCCTACATCGACTTTTTGTAAATAAATCTAAACATCATAAAATCCATGAAATAGGTTTCTCAGGCACACCAAAATGTTTCAGCATGAAGGCCAAATTCACCCATTGCTTTGTTCTTTGTGGTGTTGACCATTGCGCACAAACATTTCTTCGTGTCGATGTTTCACCAACATGTATGGCTAGCAGTTTCGATATTTTCCTGTCACTAATATGAAATATTTAAAATTGGCAATCATGCACACTGCCAAAGAAATGGGAAGAATAAATTTAAGTTGATAGCATAAAATATATTAGAGAATCAAGTGCTAGGTAAAGGCTGTAAATGATATCCTGCAAAAACATGAATAGTTTTAAAAATCTGTGATGTTCGTACTTAAAAATACTGAGAGAGAGTAGGACAGGATTAGGCTACCTTTACCTTTTGAGCTGCTTTGTTTGGTTACATGGATCCTTAAACAGAAGGCACTGAATTATTCAATTTCCAGAACTTTATTATTACAGCACAAAAGCAGGCATCCTAGGAATGTGTACATTGGCATCCTGAGCAATTTATAATAATATTTACTGTTACCAAAATAACTAAAAATTCTTATAACGCATACAGTGGTAGTACATGTGTACAGTTTGTCTAGGAAACAATCGTTTTAAGTAACAGTAATAGTTTCAGAACAGGGCTGGTGGATCTAAGTAAATGACTCAAAGTAGGCACTATACTACTTAGATCAGCAAGCTTTAAACAGTCCTTAGGCTCACCATTAACACTGCAGTGGTATACTATGCTCAATTAATTAAATTTGGCAGCACACAATTTTGCACTTACAGATAACATTGTACCAACCCATATAATTTAGCAAACAATAGACATTTTTTAAAAATATGCCATTAATCAATGAAATGGTGGACATAGTTCGCCACATCTGTTCAGACCCAGTAGTTAGCATGTTGTACTAAGAAAATACGAATAGGTACACTAGCTAGGAGCACTAAAGCTAACAATTGAAAGTCAGTTAAGAGCACGTGCTCACATTAATTAACAAATTTAAAAGGCAGTTTTAAAGCCATAATTTTAAATCAATAAAATTATGGACCTAGTCTGTTGAAATTAAATAGGGAGGTTTAATAAGAAACAACAACTAGATTAGGTGCTACTAAAAGAAAGCATCATGCTTTCCAACTAAGGGTCCTAGCCAGCCAACATTGGCAAATAGAAACCTGAAAATTTTAAACTTGGTAAGGTCAGATCTATAGAATAGCAGATAAAGTCCTTGGCAACTAATTAAGGCACTCTGGCAGTTAACACTAGTCCAGGTTAGTAGTAGCAAACTATGTAGTAGCTATTCAAGCTAAGGGTAATAGCCGATGTAGATCAACAATTGCAAATAACTCCTTAAAACAGTAACCTAAATTAACCGATTCTAAAGGCAATTTTTAAAGAGTAACAGCTAACCAAGATAGTAGTACACGTAGGCCTTTACCAATAGTTGGGCAATGAACTGTAGCCAATATTGTGGTAGCAAAATTTTTAAACAGTTTGAGCAATGGCTTTGGCCCACAAAATTAACAAATTTAAATAACATTTATTTCTTTTTAGAACATTGGTAATATATTAGTTAGTGAAGGACTTAGTACTGAATAATTAGTCAGACAATCTTGGCAACAAACAACCAGAAATAATGACAAAATCTCTTGTAATGAACCAATAGTTTCTAGTAAATAAACATGGCAATAAAAATATTCTTCACTTGCCGAGGATTCTTTGACAGTAAGCATCGTCTTATTACTACAAATGCACACTACTCACAGTTAACTGCACCCTCAGCAGCCATACCAAGTGGTGGAAATAATGAATGGCTATTAGATAAACATTGTGCCATCGGCTGAGCCATGAGAGGCATGAGTGCATGTCAACGATAATATGATATGCCAGCCACTAATGGGCCAGCACACTTGCATACAAAAACAGATCTTACACAGCACCTTGACCCACAGGTCACAGCATGAAATGTTCAATAAACAACTCTCCTCATGGTCATTTCCCCACAACTGGCTGTGGCCACTTTCACCCAAATGGCCGACTTCATGCTGTCGCTATCCTTGGTGCAAAAGGGACTAGGTACAAACACCACCTGAAAAAATAGCTCAGGACAGACATGTACAAAGAACTTGATTCCAAATAGAGCACCATCTGTGGGCTCCACCTCTTTTGTCCACATCCTCAAGCCGAGGGCCTGCCGACTTGCACTGCCTAAATTCTTTACCTTTGCACAGTGCACGCTCCCTCTAAGTCCCAGCCACACAGCACTCTCTCTGATAAACGGGCACCAGAGCGGAGTCAATACATGCATATCAAGTATGACTGAATGTGCATTTAAACTATTTTTTAAATACAATAAGTGTACAGGCAGTGCCATAATGCATGCAAGAAATATAATACTCACTATTCGTGTTGTTCTCCTATCACTGCCTCTGCAAAGAGCATTTTCCTGATGCTTTCATACTTGTAATTTTATTTAGAAATTAGTAAATTACTTTGAAAAATAGATATGTGTAAATGCAGAAATGAAATAATTTGTTCTACAAGGCACTAATAAAAAATATTTGTAATACCAGCCTCAAGATGATGCCTGACCTTGCTGTCTGTGACATGATGTTACTTCTTCATCAATGGTAGTCAAACGTACTTGGTCACAGCACTATATTTCCAAAAGAAGGGATAAGATGGAACTTCAACAAGAACCCACTGGGAAACATAGTCCAACCCCCCCCCCCTCCTTACACACACACACACACACACACACACACACACACACACACACACACACACACACACACACTGACTAGAGTAAATTTGTTCTTGAGTGAAGTATAATTCAGTATCACATTATGTCTCATTTCTTTAGTCTTGCAATTTTTTTATACTGTCCATATTCTCATTCTATGAAATATTCTTATTTATGTTCCTTTCTGTTTGTACTGGGAAATAATTATTTCATTATGTTTATGTTTCCCATGTTTTGCAAAGTATTATTATTTTGCACTTTTTTAGTATCTCTCTATCATATCGTTTTCAAATGTATTATGAATTCTTCTTTTCAGCCTGCTGAGGAACCAATTGTTGGAAAGGAGAAAAAACGGCGTAAGCTAGATGAAATTGTACTGGGTTTATCTGCTGCAAAGGAACAGAAGTCACTGTTCTCAGACATTAAGAAAACAAATCAATGCATGACATCAATTAGTCCTAGTGTCACAGTTACCCCAGCATCAATAAATTCATCAGTTTCTGCAACATCTGGATCAGCATCTACAAAGCCATTCACGATTACTGTAACATCTGTGCCTTCGCCTGCGCCGTCAAGTTCTTGTCGCAGTTCGCTAAGTGCTCTCCCCCCATTGCCTACACCAAAGGAAAGTTTTTCATCATTTCTTGCTCATGCAGAGCAGCAGAATCTCTTACTGAAGAAACAGCAGTCATCACAGTCCCAGTCTCTGCTGCAACACCAGCAGCAGCAGATTCAGCAGCAGCAGCAGCAGCAGCAGCAACAACAACAGCAGCAGCATCAACAGCAGCAGCAGCAACAACAACAACAACAACATCAACAGCAGCAGCAACAACAACAACAACAACATCAACAGCAGCATCAACAGCAGCAGCAGCAGCAGCAGCAGCAGCAACATCAGCAACAACATCAGCAGCAGCCATCACAGTTACCAACACAATCACCAGCATCAATGTCACATGTCAATCAGCAAAGAAAAACATATGAATCAATGATAGCTGATCTTAGCAAAATGGCTGACTTTTCTTCAAAGATCAGTTCATATTCTCATGAAGCAAAGGTTTGTATTTTCAACATTTATTTTTTTGTGTATTCTTTATATATTAATGTAATGTGATAGAACTTAAAATGTTAAGACTGGAGGGCCTTTGTTCGTTACTAAAGAGTACCTAGTGTACTGCAGTGTAGTGTTTCCAGCAGGCACTACCCAAGGGCAGATATTAATGCACACACAGGGTATTCAGAAATTCCCATTACATAATTTTTGAATAGGAATCCTTCTCTGGGAATATCATGTGACAACACCTCAGAGTTACAGGCAGTGTAGGTATACAGGGTGATTCCTTCATGGTGTTACAAACTTTCAAGACTGATGGAGACAGATAAATGTATTGATTTGAGGTAAGCATCACTGGTTCAGCAACAAAAGAATCAAAAGTTACAAGTGGAAATCGTTCTGATACCTCTGACAGTGGAATACATGTTCTGAACTGTTGTTGTTTAGGATGTAGAGTATGCAACTTTCAGAGATTGTAGTATAAACTAAAACAATAAAAAAGTCTAGTTAATTTGGGCTCTAAAAGGCATGTCTAAGGCGCTGTGAACACCTAGTCACCTTCACTAGTGTAACACACATCTCCCATATTGAATACTCTCAGCTCTTATGGTACACATTTTAAAGCCCATGTTTACTCAACATTTTTGGACCATACTACCGCTTCTGAAAGTTGTGTAGCCTACAGTCATAGCAACAGCAGTACCTGACATGTATTCAACTGTCAGAGGCATCATAACGGTTTTCGCTTATAACTTTTGACTCGGTTGTTTCTACACAGGGTCCTCAACCTTAGTGTGATATATTTATCATTCTACACGATCCTTAAAAGTTTGTAACATTACCACAGAATCACCTTGTATATACATACATTTGCAGGCGACAACACCTATAACATGAACACTCTATAGTATTGTTGGATGATGTTTCTGGACATGGGTTCCTATTCAAAATATTATGTAGGCACTCCCCTCTTAAAGTCCTAGAAGCTGTAACAGGAATTTCTTAGCAACCTGTTTCCTTAGCAGACCATACTAATGATTATTTTAAATTATGCTTGGAGCCTTTATCATTGGCTTTCAGCATTTATGTAGTTTTCAGCACCAGTATTTCTGTAGTTCAGTACAACAAAGGAATAACTTAGTAATGGAGCCACAGCAGAAAACAAATCATCCTAGTGTCACAGTTCCCTCAATATTAATGACTGTAACCGTGTTCTTTAAGTTAGGATGGTCCTCAGATCCTCTGAACATTGAATGTAAATTACTCAGCAACCTCTTTGTGCATTTGAGTGTTATTAATTTGTACTGTCTGGTTAATTCTGAAATTAATGTGTGTTTCACCTGCCAACATCATATTTGCAGATAACACTATCTTCTAGTTAGTACAAGACCTTTTGCACCACACTTTTAGTGATACTGACCAATGTGGCAATCTGATACCAAACTCCGCTCCCTTTTGGTTACAATTACAACAAATGATCAATTATTTCATTGTTTGCTCCATACAGCTTGAGATAATCCACTTAAGACAGGTGACTTATAATGTAAATGAAGTTTTCTATTCTCAGATTTAATTACATACCCCATATTGGTGAATTAAGTTGGTTTAATAGTGGATTTATACATAATATGAACGCTAAAAGACTAAGTGAATTACCTTGAAAGATATCTCTCTTGGTAGAAATCTCTGAAGTACCTGAGTGCAACAAGAGGTAAGTTTCTTCAAAGATTAATTCATACATTCAAGAATGAAATGAATATGACATCCTCTTGTGGAGCTGATCACAAATATCATGTAATAATACCAGTGCTTTCTTTCAATTCTGCTTGTCTTACATCGGGAAGAGCCACTACTTCTGGGTTCACAAAACTCTGTTGATATTATCCTGTGGAGCCAATTGCAATAGCTCCACAGTACACTAAAAGGTGCAGATCCACAAAGCTGTTGTTCATCCCAAGTAAGTAGGGATTACCTCTCAGTTCATTGTAATTCAGCATTTGAGCCTACCTTTTGGATGTATGGTGATATTAATGGCCGTATTCCTGCATCTGATTACATTGTCATTACCTTCACTCAGAGATTCAGGATTTATTATCGAGGTTGACTATTCTGGATCCACAGTCTTTTGTTTAAGGAGAGCCAGGTATGGGTCTCAACTGCACTTTATGGTGTTGAGCAAGGAAAAGCTGATACTTACAGTTAGTCAGTATTGCACATAACTTACTCAAGTTGATGCATCTTCTCAGTGAAAGATATTAATCCCTTCTTCCTTGAGCTCTCAATACTACTTATTACTTAATAATAATTATTGTTGTGGTTGTTGTTGTTCCATGCAAAACATTCATGACTACTTGTTCTTCCTGTTCTACTTCATTCATTCACTAAAGGCTCTCTTGCGGTCTTCAGTCCACTTTGGCTTTTGGACTTTAGGTGCTGTTTTCTCTGACATCACTTCCCACTTGTACGCCTTGTGTCCATGACATCCGTTGTATCTACCTGAGCTCTTTCTAGATCAATTTTGACTTGTCATCCAGGGTGTAGTGGTCTTAAGTCCCTGGATGTACCTAAGGATTCTGTTGGAGAGTCTGGTCTGTGGGAGTCTGCTGATGTGTCCATAAAATTTTAGTCACCTCTTTCTAATATCCGCTGCAATGTTGGAGATCTTCCCTGTGATTTTCCTGGAGTGAAACCTATATCCATTGTCCACGAGTTTCGATCCAATAATTTTCCTTATGATTTTTCTTTCCTGTGTGAGAATGTTCTCAAGGTCGGCCTTTGTTTGTAACATCAGTATCTCACTTGCATATAGCACCTCACAGGTTTGATTACAGTGTTGTAGTGATGAATTTTGGTGCATGTGGACAGACATTTCTTCTTGCAAATACCCCGTGTTTTGTATAATGCTCTCTTCATTTTCGATAAGCAAGTGTTCTGGGCAGTTTTCTCCTGTATTATCGGTTCGAGCACTTCACCTAGGTACTTAGTGTGTGACCCTGTTGTTCCCCCCTACGGGCCCAGGGTGTTCCTGCCTGTCGTTAGAGGTGACTAAAATGAGTCTCTCACCTTTTGTCCTTTATGTGATGGCCCCTCGTAGGGTTTGGCCTCCATTTTTCAAAATTTTCCCAAAGAGCGAGCCAACTAGGAAAGGGCGCTTTACATGGTGCATCGTGTCCATCGTGCATTGAGATCTTTAGCCCACTTTATTGTTCTGACATTGCAGTCCTGCTCATCCTCCATCTCTTGAATGAGGACACCTTCCTGGATGTGTTTTCCTCCACCCACTATGCAGTGTCGTTTTCTGTGCCGAAGAGGACCATGGAATTCTTTGCACCTCATAACCAGCACGGTAGCCAGTCTGTTGTGGTGGGGCTGCCATGTATCCTGTTGGCTGTAGCCCCCTGCCTACGCAGGGATCGCTCTGCTGAAGCGTGCGCCGTTAGCTCCCCACATATGCCAAGGAGTAGATGCCAGTCACCCTGGGGCATCGGGACTCCCGGCAGTGGCCATCCTGCCAAGTGGCCTTTGCTGCGGCTGGGTGGCGCCCGTGGGGAGAGCCCCCGGTTGGAGTGGGTGGCACCAGGGTGGATGACACGGGATTGATCGTACCACGTCATCACTTGCTGGTGATCAAACACCAGCCGTCTCTAAGCGTTCAGAGTCTGAGTACAATGCAATGATCCTACATCATTCCCCACCATGGCCATACCACGGGAGGAATACCAGGCTAAGGGTGACAGTGAACCTTACTCGCCACGGTACCTCGTATGTAAGAGAGGTGATGGGGACTCGTTTGTCTCAATGCAGCCTCAGTTTTTTGTAGATCGTTTAGAGGAAAAGTTTGGAGAGGTGGAGGACTTGTCCAACATGTGGTCAGGGTCAGTATTAATAAAAACGGCATCATCTGCCCAGTCACGGGCATTACTCGCTTGTGACAAGCTGGGGGATGTTTCCATTACCATCATGCCTCATAAGAGCTTAAATATGGTCCAGAGTATTCCACAGTGACCTTCTTTTGCAGTATGACGACAAGCTACATGCCAACTTAGAGCGACGAGGTGTTCATTTCGTCCAGCGTGTCCATCGGGGTCTGATGAATCAAGTTGCCACTGGTGCCTTCATCTTCGCCTTCGAGGGTGACACACCACCCATGTGATGTCAATCCACATATCCCTCCCCCAACGCAGCGCTTAAAGTGCTGGAAGTTTGGTCACGTCTTCCCACTTTATTTCCAGCATCACATGTCAAGATTGTGGATGTCCATCTCATCCCACCGAGGGAGGTGGCGCAGTGGTTAGACACTGGACTAGCATTCGGGAGGACGACTGTTCAATCCCGTGTCCGGCCATCCTGATTTAGGTTTTCCGTGATTTCCCTAAATCACTTCAGGCAAATGCCAGGATGGTTCCTCTGAAAGGGCACGGCCGCCTTCCTTCCCCATCCTTCCCTAATCCGATGAGACCGATGACCTCGCTGTCTGGTCTCCTTCCCCAAACAACCCAACCCATCCCATCCCAATACTCCATGTGCCCCGCCTCCCATCTGTGTCATCTGCAGAGAGCATCATTCTCCTTGCTCACCAGACTACAGGGTTTTACAGCGAGAAAGGAAAATAATGGAATATAAGACCCTGGACTGACTGACCTATTCTGAGGCCAAGAGGAAAGTTGAGCGCCTACATCCTGTGGCTATGACCACCTCTTACGCCAGCACTACGAGAACAGTTGTAGACCCATCAATTCCGCAAGTTCCATTCGGCTCTCAGAGCTGGAAGACTACACCTGCCCACTTGATGGTGGGGCAGCTGGTTGTAGTTCATGATCATCCTCAGATTACTGAATCAGGAGACTGAATCAGTGAAGCCCTGCAAGCCAGAGAAATCCAGAAAGAAGACCCCCCAAGACCAAGGGAATTGCGGTGGCACCCACACCACCGCTGCCCACAAGCTCTGCGTCTGAGGATGAGGTGAAGATTTTGGCGTCTGCTGAGGAGTTAGATCTCTCCAGACCCTCACACACAATGGACATAACCTGTTCAGGAAATAAGTTGGTGGCAGCAGGTGACCCTGAGATGTAGCCTACCTCTTTGAGTGTTTCATGCCTTCCCAGTCCCACAATCGCATCATCCTCCAGTGGAATTGTGGCGGTTTTTTCCACCGCCTGGCCGAGCTACGGCAACTGTCAAGCTTTACACCTGCTTCCTGCATGCACTTCTGTCGGCATCATACCTTTCATCCGGAACATATCAATTCTTAGGCCGCTCTCTGCTGCCTGAGCGACACCAACTGGGGCGCTGATTGCTCTATGCTGCTTTAGCTCTACAGAGCCCTTGTTCAATCCCGCCTTGACTGTGGCAGTCTGGTTTACAGTTCAGCGGCGCTCTCAGCATGCGTTTCCTCGACCCAGTGCACCACTGTGGCATTCACCTAACGACGGGAGCTTTTAGAATGAGTCCGGTGACCAGTGTCCTGGTGGAGGCCGGAGTCCCTCCATTGCGAATCCGACATACACAGCTGCTTGCCAGTTATGTTGCACACATTTGTAGTTCTCCTGAGCATCCATATTACCGTCTCCTTTTCCCACTCGCAGCAGTTCATCTTCCGCATCGGCAGCCGAGGTCAGGGCTCATGATTGCAGTTAGTGTGCAATCCCTTCTCTCCGAACTGGAGTCCTCCCCTTTACCACCTCTACTTGAGGTCCATTCACTTCACCTCCATGGTGTACACCTCAGCCGAAGCTTCGTCTGGACCTTTCGCGTGGCCCTAAGGACTCCGTTAACCCCGCTGCTCTCCGCTGTCACTTCCTCTCTATTCTTGACATGTTCCGGGGCTCTGAAGTTGTTTACACTGACGGTAATGTTGGCTTCGCCTATGTCCACAGAGGCCATATTGAACAGCATTCCTTGCCTGCTGGCTGCAGTGTATTCACTGCAGAGCTTGTGGGCATATCTCGTGCACTTCAGTATGTCCGTTCCTGTTCTGGTGAGTCATTTCTTCTCTGTTCGGACTCCTTGAGCAGCTTACAAGCTATCGACCAGTGCTGCCCTCACCATCCTTTGGTAGTGAACATCCAGGAGTCCATCTCTGCCCTGGAATGGTCCAGTCGTTCAGTGTGTTTGTGTGGACCCCAGGACAAGTCAGAATCCGAAGTAATGAACTTGCTGACAGGCCGGCAAAACAGGCTATGCAGAAACCGCTCCTGGAGATTCGCATCTCTGAAACTGGTCTGTGTTTTGTCTTACGCCGCAAGGTTTTTCGCCTTTGTGAGGCGGAGTGGCATAACAGTATGCACAACAAACTGTATGCCATTAAGGAGACTGCCAGTGTGTGGAAATCTTCCCTGCGGGCTTCTCGTAGGGAATCAGTTGTCCTTTGTCGATTGTGCATTGGCTGTGTGTGTCTCACTCATGGTTACTTCCTCCATCGTGAGAGGACCCACCTCAATGTCATTGTAGCTCCCAAATGACAGTCATCAACTTATTGCTGGACTGTCCACATTTAGCCGCTCTGCAGCAGACTTTTAATTTTCCCAGCACCCTACTTTCAGTGTTGGGTGACAATGCCTCAACAGCAGCTTTAGTTTTACTACTACTTGTAGGGTGGAGGTTTTAATGTGTTGCATAGTGGCTGGCTTCTCCATTCTCAATTTTCTGGAAGGAAGTTTGTAGCCTTACTTTTTCTGGACACTCTTTGAGTACTTCTGTCTGTCTGATTGCTGTGGATTTGTTATCTGTGAGTAGTGCCAGATCATCTGCGAAGGCTAGACAGCCGACCTCCAACTTGTCCTTGGCTCGTCCAAGTCGCACTGGCTTCCAATGGCCTTGTATATGCAGCTCTTTCTGCCATTCCTTGATGACCTTATCCAGCAATAGGTTGAAGAGGAGTGGTGAGAGTCCGTCACCTTGGCAAACGGAGATTTCCCCCTTGAACTTCACCTTAGATGCCGTGTCTGTCTGATCAGTCACAGTGTCCTGCCGTCCAAATCTTGTTCATGTAGAATGTTGCGTCCAAATCTTGTTCATGTAGAATGTTGAACAATGAATGGCTGTCAATAGTCATATACCTTCTTGAAGTCAATGAAGGTGCGTATGACTGGACTGTTCCTGAGGGCTTTGATTTTCAGGGTAGTCTTCAGATTGAAGATTCGTTCTACACAGGAGCGATCAGTGCAGAAGCCCACCTGGTACTTGCCGATCTTATGTTCCAGTTGGTTCCGTGTTCTTTGGAGTAGGCATGCCGAGAATACCTGGTATGTGACTTGTATTAGTGTGATGCCCCTGCAATTGTTCACATCTCTGGGGTCACCCATTTTGTGCAGAGTGTGGATCAGTACACATTTCCAGCTGTCTGGCAACTTTTCTGATGTCCATATGTCTGTGATGATCTGAGTTCTCTGAGTGAGTTTGTCCAAGGTTTTTCAGCAGCTTGGCCACTATGCAATCTTCACCAGATGTCCTGTTGTTTGAGACTGAGGATGTGCCTGTGGACTTTCTCTTGTATTGTGTGTGTGTGTGTGTGTGTGTGTGTGTGTGTGTGTGTGGAAATTTTGCCAGTCATTTGTGTGTTGTTTTTTCCCAAGCCTCTGTCACTCTAGAGTCAGCGATCTTTTTCATGTCAAATTTCAGTAGGGGAGTTTTCTTACAGAAAATTACCTTTGGGGGTGAACTTGACTAAGATGCATGTTAGGTAGTGGTCAGAATCCCATGTTTGCTCTCCTGCATACCTGTGTGTCATGGATCTCTATCTGTACTGGGTACGAGATTGCCACGTGGCTATTATTATTATTATTATTATTATTAGTATTATTATATTATTATTATTATACAATTTTCTGTGGGTATATTCAGGGTGAGGAGGCAGTCACCTTTGGTCACCCCTTTTACTACTATTACACTATTTTCCAAAGTTTTTCTAAAACTGCCAGAGGAAAATACCATGCCACTCTCTCACCCTTTCTCACTTTGTTACCTTTTTAAATTTTCATCTCCTTTTTCAACCTGTTTTCTCTTTTATGAAGAAAATAAGTTGTTTACATTATCCGGAATGAATTTTCCCCTCTACAGCGGAAAGTGCATTGATATGAAACTTCCTGGCCCATTGAAACTGTGTGGTGGACCAAAACTACTTTTATTTCCAAGTTACTGTATTAGTATTTGTTCATTTAACTTTCTGGAACTCTCCAGTTGTGAAAGTAGTTAAAATCTAAGCAGAGGGGAGTCTAAAATTTGAGATAGATTGTTTCTTTTTTAGTGTTTTCAGGTTTCCATGTGTCTGTAAAAGCAGAATCCTTATTGGATCCCGTCGTTTTCCGCCTGTCTGTCTGGCCAACTGTTAAGAACTCGTTTTCTCAGGACCCAGTAGACTTATAAAGCTCGAATTTATTCCACATATTAAGGTCTATGAGTCCCGTGGGGGTGTAAAAATTATAAGCGTCTAAGTCAGTGTGATCAAGAGATATTGTCATTTGTGTCACAATGTTGGTACTTGAAAACTCACTCATCAAAGCTATAAGGTGCTTCCCGTTGACCTAGAATCATGAAATGCAGCCAGAAGCCATGTTTATATTTTACAGAACTGTTATTAGTGTCCAATAACCCTCCATGACAACAGCTTCTATTTTTGTACCAGGTTCTAATATTGCATTAGTAGCCAAACTGCTGCTGAGATACTCTGTTCAATTTTTAAAATAAACTTTTTAAGATGGAAAAGTGCAAATTCTGTAGGATAGACTGAAGGTTTTCAAGCAGTTTTTAACAACCTACTTTCAACAAAACATATGTTTAACTTTGGAATTAAATTTGGATTACATCGACTACACTTAGAACTTTGGGATCAGACACAACCATCAAGATGGGATAACAAGGATAGTTCCACCACAGCTGAATTCATATTCCCAGTGACTGTGTATTAAAAGTACGGAAGTTATTTGTAATGTTTTTAAGATGATCATCCCTGATAGTGTTCATAAACATTTTTCGTTTTCATCTAAGTAAATGAGATACCCAGCAGCTGTTGGACTGGCACTGTATTTCTGGGAACATAATTTAGAAACAGCATGTTCTAAGGTGACCATAGTTTGTATACTCAAATTCGGGACATTAACATAATTCCTAGGCCCAAATCCGGGACACATCAAACATTTTGCAAAATAGGCTATATTTTGCTTAAATTGTTTGCTTCAAAAAATATATGTAAAAAAAGAAGTTACGACTTTAAAGTGATATATAAACCATAAAGAATTATAATAAATTTAATGATGTTTTTTTCTTACCTTTAAATTGATTAAATCTTCTGCAAGAACAAACTCAACAATATAGTCTTCAAAACAATGGCTCCCACAAGTAAACAATAGGTTTCGAAGGGAAAAATCAATCTTGCCAACAAACTTCAATGCCCAAACTACATATGTAGCGGGGGAAAATATTCCCACAGAAAAATTAATTTTTTGATAATGCTTCCTCATTTACGTGGAATGACCCCTGACAATTACTGATCTCAAAAAGACTCATTATCCATAGAGTTATAGTAACCAAATGTTTTGACATGTGGTAGGCCTTCTCTTACATTGTCCCATGGAAATGCGGACATAGAGGGAGGATTTTCCATTTTGAAGCACATGTTAGAAGACATGGCAGTGATGACCAAAGGATTTTTAAACAGTGCTTTGACAGTGAGAGATGCATTTCAAGGAAAGCCCCATTAACTTTCTGTGCCCATTAACACACAGCTCATTTCATATGGACAGCAAGCACATGCACAATTACGCTGCTTATAAGAAAGAATGTGAATGGAAAAGAAAACTTGAATTAGAAGAAAACCAAAGGGATCTTTAATAGGAGATTCAAAAATGAATAACGGGCCTGTCTCCCTCCCCCCTCCCTCCACGGGCCTGTCTCCCTCCCCCCTCCCTCCACGGGCCTGTCTCCCTCCCCCCTCCCTCCACGGGCCTGTCTCCCTCCCCCCTCCCTCCACGGGCCTGTCTCCCTCCCCCCTCCCTCCACGGGCCTGTCTCCCTCCCCCCTCCCTCCACGGGCCTGTCTCCCTCCCCCCTCCCTCCACGGGCCTGTCTCCCTCCCCCCTCCCTCCACGGGCCTGTCTCCCTCCCCCCTCCCTCCACGGGCCTGTCTCCCTCCCCCCTCCCTCCACGGGCCTGTCTCCCTCCCCCCCTCCCTCCACGGGCCTGTCCCCCTCCCCCCCCTCCCTACACGGGCCTGTCTCCCTCCCCCCCCTCCCTCCACGGGCCTGTCTCCCTCCCCCCCCTCCCTCCAGGGGCTGTCTCCCTCCCCCCCCTCCCTCCAGGGGCTGTCTCCCTCCCCCCCCTCCCTCCACGGGCCTGTCTCCCTCCCCCCCCCTCCCTCCACGGGCCAGTCTCCCTCCCTCCCCCCCTCCCACCGCGGGCCAGTCTCCCTCCCTCCCCCCTCCCACCGCGGGCCAGTTTCCCTCCCTCCCCCCCTCCCACCGCGGGCCAGTCTCCCTCCCTCCCTCCCCCCCTCCCACCGCGGGCCAGTCTCCCCCCCTCCCACCGCGGGCCAGTCTCCCTCCCTCCCTCCCCCCCTCCCACCGCGGGCCAGTCTCCCTCCCTCCCTCCCCCCTCCCACCGCGGGCCTGTCTCCCTCCCTCCCTCCCCCCCCTCCCACCGCGGGCCTGTCTCCCTCCCTCCCTCCCCCCCTCCCACCGCGGGCCTGTCTCCCTCCCTCCCTCCCCCCCTCCCACCGCGGGCCTGTCTCCCTCCCTCCCTCCCCCCCTCCCACCGCGGGCCTGTCTCCCTCCCTCCCTCCCCCCCTCCCACCGCGGGCCTGTCTCCCTCCCCCCCTCCCTCTGCGGGCCTGTCTCCCTCCCCCCCACCTCCCTCCACGGGCCTGTCTCCATCCCCCCCCCTCCCTCCACGGGCCTGTCTCCCTCCCCCCCTCCCTCCACGGGCCTGTCTCCCTCCCCCCCCCTCCCTCCACGGGCCTGTCTCCCTCCCCCCCTCCCTCCACGGGCCTGTCTCCCTCCCACCACCTTCCCCCCACAACGCCACGGGCCTGTCTCCCTCCCCGCCCTCCCTCCACGGGCCTGTCTCCCTCCCCCCCACAACGCCACGGGCCTGTCACCCTCCCCCCCCCCCCCACAACACCACGGGCCTGTCTCCCTCTCCCTCACACCCCCAATCGGCGGCCTTCTCTCCCTCTCCCCCGCCCTTCGGTGCGCTCTCTCTCTCTCTCTCTCTCTCTCTCTCTCTCTCTCTCTCTCTCTCTCTCTCTCTCTCTCTCTCTCCCCCCCCCCCCTCTCTCTCTCTCTCTCTCTCCCTCTCTCTCTCTCTCTCTCCCCCCCCCCCCTCCCCCCACACTCTGTGGAGTGTAGGTTTGGAAAAACGCACTGTTGCCATCTGTAACTTTGAACAGTGGTCCAACAACTCAATTTTTTCTTCAGATTTACATAACCACACTAATTACATAGCTCAGTAAATAAATATCCCAACACACTACAAGGGGTGGAGAGGGAGAGTGGAGTTGGCATGATGAGGGTGGGGGTGAAGGTAGAGAGTGAATGTTGTTGGTCTGGGGGAGGATGGGAGGAGAGAAAGGGAGAAAAGAGGATGAGAGTGGGCGGCGAGAGAAAAGTATGGATGTGGGCGGGAGGATACAGGAAGTGTGTGTGTGTGTGTGTGTGTGTGTGTGTGTGTGTGCACAATTGATTTGGGGAGACTGGATGAGTAAATAATAAGAAATGTAAAGTATATTTTGAAATAGAAGTGGAAAAAATTAGTTTATCACTGTTCTTACATTAATGCATTTGACACCAGAATCACTGCTTAAAACACATCCATAGAAGTGAAAAAATTAGTTTATCGCTGTTCTTACATTAATGCATTTGACATCAGAATCACTGCTTAAAGCATTTTGTGTGTACAACATTCATCTTTTACACAGGTTAATAAGTGGCTGGCTGAACAGACATCACTTATTCCAGAACAGCCACTTGCTTCAGATTATCTGACTGCTCCAAGGCGCAGAAGACCAAGGGTTGATCCATCTCTTCTGGATTGGAAAAAACTCACTGGAGAGGAAAATGTTTCAGTAATAAATAGGCTGACAGGCAAAAAGGTAAGATTTCAATAATGGTTTTATCTTTTATCTAAATATGTTTTAGACTAATTGAGACAACCAAACTTATACGCTCTAAGCCATTTTGTTACTATCCCAGCATTTCACCCTTACCATGGCCGTAATGTCCAAATGTTGCACGCTCGCCATTGCTAACTGAATATCAGATCAATAAACCATTTCTGGTACTATCATGCGTCATCAATAGATTTGTGCATAGTAGTATTGGACTGAAAATTAGTGTTATTGTTCAGATTTCCAAATGTATTTAATAAGTCCTTTCCACAAGCTCAGTTCACATTTGTACACATGAGAGTACATCAAATTCCACCTCTCCTCATACCTCCCTTTTCCATTTCCTAAGGCATCACTTGCCTTTCCTGTGGCATTTGGTAACTGCGACCTTTAAAAGCTTTTATGAAAGCAGGAAGAACTCAACCTACTGCATTTTCTGCCTCCAATAAAAATGTTCTATCTGTTGAATGGAAAGAATGAATATATAAAATTTGTTACTTTTTAGTTTAATAACAAAATGTCTTAATTCTATAACTTACAAATTTCACATTCCATCAGAGAAAGTGGGGCCAGAAATACAAAAAAAAAATCATCTGATTTTACCTATGTTCATTTGGTACACATACACTATGTGATCAAAAGTATCCGGACACCTGGCTGAAAATGATTTAAAAGTTCATGGCACCCTCCATTGGTAATGCTGGAATTCAATAAGGTGTTCGCCCACCCTTAGTGTCAATGACAGCTTCCACTCTTGCAAACATACGCTCAATCAGATGCTGGAAAGTTTCATGGAGTGCGGCACTAAGGAGAGGTATCGATGTTGGTCGCTGAAGTCTGGCATGAATATGGCATTCCAAAACATCCCAAAGGTGTTCCATAGGATTCAGGTGAGGACTCTGTGTAAGCCAGTCCATTACAGGGATGCTATTGTCTGTAACCACTCCGCCACAGGCCGTGCATTATGAACAGGTGCTCGATCATGTTGAAAGCCGCAATCACCATCCCCGAATTGCTCAACAGTAGGAAGCAAGAAGGTGCTTAAAACATCAATGTAGGCCTGTGCTGTGATAGTGCCACGCAAAACAACAAGGGGTGCAAACTCCCTCCATGCAAAACACAACCACACCACATCATAACACCACCACCACCATCTCCGAATTTTACTGTTGGCACTACACACGGTGGCAGATGATGTTCACGGGGCATTTGCCATACCCACATCCTTCCATCCAATCACCACATTGTGCACCATGATTCGTCGCTCCACACAACATTTTTCCACTGTTCAATTGTCCAATTTTTATGCTCCTTACACCAAGCGATGTGTAATTTGACATTTACCAGTGTGATGTGTGGCTTATGAGCAGCTGCTCTACCATGAAATCAAAGTTTTCTCACCTCTCACCTAACTGTCATGGTACTTTCAGTGGATCATGATGCAGTCTGGAATTCTTGTGTGATGGTCTGGATAGATGTCTACCTAGTACAAATTACGACCTCTTCAACTGTCGACGGACTCTGTCAGTCAACAGACGAGGTCGGCTTGTATGCTTTTGTGCGTACCCAATCACCTGACCATGTTCAAAGTCCGCGAGTTCTGCGGAGCACCCCTTTCTGCTCTCTTATGATGTCTAATGACTACTGAGGTCGCTGGTATGGAGTACCTGGCAGTAGGTGGCGTCACAGTGCACCTAATATGAAAAGAGTCTGGTTTTGGGGGTGTCTGGATACTTTTGATCACATAGTGTAATACACTGTTTAACCTGGTGTCTTATCTAATGGCTTCCAAGGGCAACAAAAATTTGATTTTGAATATTTCTTGTAGTTAATAGCTGAATTTAAAAATTTATAAGTGCAGTCATAATATACTCATGAAAAGGTATAATCTTACATTTAAAGTTTAACTTACGAGGTGCATTCAAGTTCTAAGGCCTCCGATTTTTTTTCTCCGGGCTGGAAAGAGATACAAACATGCACATTGTTTTAAAATGAGGCCGCGTTCATTGTCAATACTTCCCAGAGATGGCAGCACTGTACGGCAGATGGAATTTTACCGCCAGCGGCTAGAATGAGAACTGTTTTAAATACTTAAAATGGCGACGTTTTCCTTATTTGAATAGTGTGCAATCATTTGTTTTCTGAATTTGCGTGGTGTGAAACCAATTGAAATTCATCGACAGTTGAAGGAGACATATGGTGATGGAGTTATGGATGTGTCGAAAGTACGTTCGTGGGTGCGACAGTTTAATGAAGGCAGAACATTGTGTGACAACAAACCGAAACAACCTCGGGCTCGCACAAGCCAGTCTGACAACATGATCGAGAAAGTGGAGAGAATTGTTTTGGGGGATCGCCGAATGACTGTTGAACAGATCGCCTCTGGAGTTGGCATTTCTGTGGGTTCTGTGCACAAAATCCTATGTGACGACCTAAAAATGCGAAAAGTGTCATCCAGGTGGGTGCCACGAATGCTGACGGACGACCACATGGCTGCCCGTGTGGCATGTTGCCAAGCAATGTTGACGCGCAATGACAGCATGAATGGGACTTTGTTTTCGTTGGTTGTGACAATGGATGAGACGTGGATGCCATTTTTCAATCCAGAAACAAAGCGCCAGTCAGCTCAATGGAAGCACACAGATTCACCGCCACCAAAAAAATTTCGGGTAACCACCAGTGCTGAAAAAATGATGGTGTCCATGTTCTGGGACAGTGAGGGCGTAATCCTTACCCATTGCATTCCAAGGGGCACTACGGTAACAGATGAATCCTACGAAAATGTTTTGAAGAACAAATTCCTTCCTGCACTGCAACAAAAACATCTGGGAAGGGCTGCGCGTGTGCTGTTTCACCAAGACAATGCACCCGCACATCGAGCTAACGTTACGCAACAGTTTCTTCGTGATAACAACTTTGAAGTGATTCCTCATGCTCCCTACTCACCTGACCTGGCTCCTAGTGACTTTTGGCTTTTTCCAACAATGAAAGACACTCTCTGTGGCCACACATTCACCAGCCGTGCTGCTATTGCCTCAGCGATTTTCCAGTGGTCAAAACAGACTCCTAAAGAAGCCTTCGCCGCTGCCATGGAATCATGGCATCAGCATTGTGAAAAATGTTTGCAGGGCGATTACGTTGAGAAGTAACGCCAGTTTCATCGATTTCGGGTGAGTAGTTAATCAGAAAAAAAACGGAGGCCTTAGAACTTGAATGCACCTTGTAATAATACAAATATTAAAGTTTGAAACTGTGTGTTTGTCTTCAAGCAACTTGACTGACTGAGTTCAAATACCAAGACTTTGTTCATACAATATTTGAGAATGAGAGCAATTAACAACTTCTAGTAAATTTTACACTTAATTCCAAACCTTTAAAGAACTTTTTCTCACTGACACCCCCCATAAAATTTTGAAAGGTTTAAAAGTTCATCACTTAGTTACTACGTTTTCACTGTACTAGCAATGAAACTTCAGCATTAAGTATGACATTTTAATATATTACTTCTTTACTACCGACTCTATTCACAACATAATTTGCACCCAGATTATATTCATCCATTGTTTAATAGTGAGAGTGGCTTACAATGTAACTTAAGCATAATTTCAAACCTTTTCTAAACTTTTTCTCGCTTACATGCGTAATGTCAAATTAACTCATTTGTAAAGTAATCAGACACTTGATGTTTTATACATGGGTGTTCAATTCTTCAAGGAATTGGTGATTTAGTGGTTTATGTCAATTGGGATAGTATTTAATATTGAAGGCAGTGATGTTCTAATCCCATATTCACAATTATCTCACAAATGGCTCGTTTTTGGATTCATGTTTACTTCAATATTTTTGCTTCTATTGTCATATACTTCCGCCCACGTTAGTTTTTGTTAGTAATTAAAGTACATCTCGTGTACAGATTTTGTACTTGGGCCCCTCTCAGCTTGGCATCTTAAGCAGCCACTTGTGTCGCTAGAGCCTTAAGGCAGATCTGGGAACTGGTCAAGGTATACTCTAATGAGCACTATAAACCACTGCAGGCTAAGAGTAATGCATTACGAGTACTACTAATCTAGTCGTACTGATAATTAAGAGAATTACTTATAAATTGCATTATAGATCTTAGGATACGAAGAGCTATTTAAAAAAAAAAATAATGCTCGTTAAAAAAAGGGGGGAGGGAGAAGGGGTGTCACCATGAGCTGATTGGTATAAGTGAGGGGGGTCAGCAGTGGTTGCTGTGTCCATCAAATATTTTGTAACTGAACATAGACGAAAGTCAGCTTCTTAACTGCTTGCAAAGCCAAAAGCTGTTTAATATAAACAAGTCCAAATACGCTGCTAAGTGGAAGAGCCAGGAACTGCTAATTTATTCTTTTTCATAATTTTTTATATCTGGGTTTTTCAATTTTCTGTCAGTAACCAACTTATTGCTGACTTTGGCATCAGAATATAAAACTCCATTCAGAAACCTAGAAATGAATGCACAGTCTATATGAAAATTGTTTTTGCTTTTAGTATATGGCTGTGAACTTTACAGTTCAGCCTCCAACCACAAACACCATTAGGAGATATGAGTATCTGTATATTGGTGTAAGAAACTGTAAGTCCTTAAAGAGGCTTTTGCACAGTGTTCTGTTATCAACTTTATTCTTTTTATGTGCTTTAGTACAATATATAATTTTTTACATTCGCCCCAGGAGATCCTGCCATAGGACACTATTTAATGAAAGTGTGCTAGAAGTCTTGTCTGCCATGTTGCATCTGCCTGTCTATATTAATGCCTAGGAGCTTTGCACTTAGAACTTCAACCAGTGTGCACCCATTGATCTATATTTGTAGCACTTGTAAGTCATTTTTATTTGTTTGTAATTGTATAGTACAAGATTTTGCAAGATGAGGATCAAGGTGTAAACTGTGAACCATTTGTAAGCCAGTTGTCTTATACTCCTCAGTATTTCTGGTGTGGATGTGTTTCGACTTTTTATCTGTGTACTTGTGTCATCAGCAAACATTACATTTTCGTAAGACCCTCCCAATATCCTCAGTAAATACTTATTGAGAACAAGAAGAGGCGAGGGCCCAGTCCAGTACTGAACCTTGCTGCACGCCACATTTAATGTTTCCTGGCTGTTTATTTAATCTTACTTCTGTGTATCACTTTCTAATGCAACCTTCAGTTTTCTGTTGTTAAGATAAGACTATCAATGCAAGGGGAAGACCTTTAGTGCCAAGTGATGTTACTTTCCTTTGGCAGATTTAACACAACGTTGTTTGCTGCGCTTCATTGTAAGCCTTTCCTGTTATTCTCATAGCTGTCTGGTATTAATGTGTTTCACTCTTTACCACTGCACTTTCATTATGAGCAAACATCACGCAGTGTCCCAAATACATTATATATTTACATCAAGAGCAGGAGTGGAGAAAACACTGAACTTCACAGAGCAACACCTTTATTATTTCACCATAACGTATTAAGTCTTGTTCCTGTTGTATCATTTATTGACATGAACTTTAGTTTTTCGTAGTTGAGGTACGAGTTCCAACTATGTGAGAAATTAACACTATTCCACCATAGTTTTCTCAGTAGAATTTTATAATCCACGTGACTAAAGGGCTTGGTATACCCCCAGAAAATTCCAAAAGAGTAATAATTATTGTTTAGTTCTGCAAGAACTGAATTTGCAAGATAGTTTATTGCTTTCTCTAGAAAGTGTCCTGTATGGAGGCCAAACTGAGCGATTTTTCAAGTGAGTTCTCAGAAAGTTGAGGCAGTATTCTAAGCTACATGGTCATGTCGAAGTAATGTGGCGAGCTGCATCAAATCAGATTTTGGGCTGCAGAATACAACTACTACATCAGTCTTTCAGGAAATATGCTTTGCTCCATCAGCTGATGCTCTCAAGAAGTCAGCACTTTGTTGAAGTACCAACCATTATAATCAGTAAGAGTTCCTGCTTTTCAATGACACAGCGATTGTTGTGATGTTTTTAACACGTTTTGGCTAATGTCTGGTGGTGGATTGCCTTAGTGAATCTGATTGATCTGCCTTCGGTGGCCCAGTTTCCCCCATCCTTAAGGAAGAATTTTGTGCTAAACATCCCAAATTTTACATTAGCTGCTTGTACCTTCAGTTGGTTGAATATTATTTGCCTTTCCAAGTTTGTATGTTTCAACCCTACTTTTGATTATATTGCCTATACTGTGCCCTTGGAATTTTGAATATTTTTGTACATAGTGCATGGATTTTATCTTCTCCTTTTTGATGATGTATCACAGTGATGAAATAAGTAGCACTATTTTGTAGAGCCAGAAGCTGTACAAAGCTATAGTAATAACTGTTAATTATCAGGGGATACTGCTAAAACAATAGTTTGCATACTGTACAAGATACAAAGTTGAATAAAGGAGGAGAAAATTAATTTACAATTTACATGTAATTCAATGAAAAAGGGGAAAATTAATTTACAATCTATATATAATTAAACAAAATAGTGGAGAACTCAGTGGTCTTCACCCAGAATTGGGCAGCAGCAACTGCAATGTCTTCACAGATTATCCATTGTATATTCTCTGCAATCGCATTGCATCGGTCCATTGTAATATCCCACTTTGTCAAGGCCACCCCTGGATTTACCAACACCTGATCTTAGCTTTTCAGTAATCTCCATGTGAATCAGTCAGAGTACTTCCAGCCATTCACCAGGTTTCATTTAAGTAATTGCTATATAAAATAATTTCATTGTGATAATTTGGGTAACTACTTTTCCAGGAGCAGCACAGTGGTTTGACTGAAGTGGTCATTTATCTTGCATATTTTCACCCTTGAAATTATTATTCTTTTTACAGATGACTGGGAATAAAGCACCTCAGCTGAAACGATTAGCACAGTGGTTACTGGAGAATCCAATGTTTGATGTTGATCCAAAATGGGCAGAACTGGTCAAAGAGAGGGGTAATCTCCCACATGACTTGCAGAAACGTGTACCAGCAAATGAGAGGAAGAAAGGCCCTGGACGACCACCTCTGCTCTCCAGTCCACCAGGGCATCAACCAACTGTCAGCCAGCCCAATCTAGGAACATCAGTGGCATCATCAATCCCATTCCCTTCATTGGCAACTGCAGGGCTAAGTGGACTTTCAGCAGCTGGCTTAAATCCCAGCAGTATACTGTCAGGATTATCTTTGGGTGGTTTTGACCCAAAAAATAATCCATTGCTTCTCCCCTTCAGTGGAATGCCAAACATGAGTGCTTTAGGGAGTATGAGTGGACTTGGAAATCTTAATAACATGAACTTGACAAATTCCTTATTTGCAAATTTAGCAAACTTGGGATTGCCGTCATTAGCAGGCATGGATGGAAGTGACCTTGGCGTTGTTGCGTCGGGATCAGCCTCCAAAACAAAGAATCGAAAACCAGCTGACACTGAGCGCAGCCATAGTTCCACAAAACCACCACCTGTGTCATCTGCTTCATCAAGTATTCCATCTTCTGCATTACCTTTCTTTTTCCCAAATCCAAGTCTCCTGTACACTCCTCTTGGACTTGGTGGGCTAAATCCATTTTCAATGCAACCAGGTTCCATGTCTTCGGCATATGACAGTCTAGCTCAGCAGTGTGGTTTGTTGAATGGGAGTCTCGGTGTGTCAGGAGTATCAACGTCAACATCTGCATCATCGTCGACAAGGACTGGGAGTCATAAGACTCAGAGCACGTCACGTGCAACTACTGTTACGTCGTCTTCACTGTCATCAAATACCAGCAGTCACAGGCATCAACGTTCATCTACACGGGACATTCTTGACCGCGCACAACAGCAGCAGTTACAACAGCTTCTGTTGCCGCATGATACTCATCTGCTGGAGAGCCTCAGTAGAGTACATTCTGTAGAAAATGCTTTTAGGAATGAGAAACGATCAAGAGAGTCTGATCGGAAAGAGACCATTGATGTGCTACGTGGTGAGAAAAGATCTAGGGATGCTGAACGCAAAGATGTTGCAGAGAATTTGAGTAAAAATCCACAGGTAGATTATCCTTTTAGGGCAGAAGACAGGCCTTTGAAGAAACTGAAGGCAGAATTAGAAAGAAAAGATTCAGCAGAAAATCTAACTCCCAATTTTGTAACGAATCTGTTGCCTCATAATGAGGAATGGCTGAAGCGTACTTGTGATGTGGAAATGAAAGATACACTTGAAAACCTTTACAGAAGCTCACTTGAGGGAATAGATAGAGATGACAAAATGAATAAGAAATCCTGTGATAATGCCACGGACAAAGACGTTGTAGAGAGTTTTTCAAGTGTTAATAATGTGTGCCAAAGTGAAGAAAGGTCTAAGATTTCAAATGAGACTGACTCTAGAGAGGTGGAAAATGTACATGACCCACCATTTAAAAACACTTTTGATACGGCCGCACAAGATGTTAGTGACAGTGCAGAAACAGAGACTCTACCCGTTATTGCACCTGCACCTGATGTTTCAGTGGATCAGGCAGACACTCAGTCTGAAGCTCTTAATGCGTCTAATGTTGTTTTACCTTCAACAGCTCAGGAAGAAGTAAAAGATGACTCTAAAGAAATAGTGGATGGTGATGACAAAACCATCACTCCAGAAACAGCATTACCGTGCTTGAAGGAGCAACCGGTGCCTCTTACAACAGATGCTGATTGTGGGGGGAATGCAGCTGATACAAGCACAGCTCTTCCTCTCTTGCCAGAGGAAGTAGCACCTGCACTGCCCCCAGAACCAGAACATTCTCCCGTGGAGTTAGCAAAGCCTCAGAAGCAAGCAGCTACAGCGGCTAATTCCAATAGTCGCCGGTCCCGCAGTGCCAAGAAATCTAAGGAAGTGGGTGAGACTGTAAATGTAGAAAGGAAGGTGCTTCGAAGCAGTGCTGGTCGTGCAGCGGCAGCCGCAGCAGCTAGAGCAGCAGCCGCTGCTGCAGCTGCTGCTGCCATTGCAGAAAGTAGTGGTGAACATGACACAGTGGAGGTTGGTGCAGCAGAGGAGAAAGCTGTAGAAGGATGTGGTGGAAGCACTGGTGGACCTAGCGAATCTGAGGAAACGTAGCATTGGCAGTATTCTGTCCCTGTGTAATTTAATACTTCACATTACATCAGTACTCTTGGTTGTATTGTTGTCTTTTTTTTTTAATTTTAATGTTATTGACTGTGCATTCTGTGATAGCCTTTTCCAACCATAACGTGTAGTGTATGTACTGTGTTAGTTGAGCACATGATTTTCAAATTGGAGGGTGGGGGAATGTTAAGAAGAAAATTGTTTTCCCCCGCTCATCGTACATAACTGCCATAAATAGTATGTCAGAAATGTGAGGAAACCTGTTTTCATGTGTGAATGAAGTTTTATATTCACATGTGAATATTATTATTTTGCTTTCTTGTCCTTTATTTTCTTTTGTTCACTGTCATGTTTGTATTATTCACACACACACACACACACACACACACACACACACACTTGCACATGTTCATATATAAACATCCATCTATTAAAAAAAATATAAATATAATATATATATATTTATCTTGCTGTATTGTAATTCTGTCAGGCACAGTGTGAGAGAAATGTGTTGGTGAATGATTGCCTGTAATCTCAAATATAGAGTTACTTGTGGTTTTTAGCATAATATATGCTATTGCGTTTGTGGAAGTGAGAAAAAGATGTTGAGTTTTGTATTACCTGAACTAAAATTTTAGAATGTGCTGGCAATCATTTATCAGTATTGTTGCTTTCAGACAGTGCACTGTTCTTATATATTATGTTACATTATACAGAATTCCGCAAACACGTCACTATGTATATATTCAACATCTGTGTAAAATGAGAATGTGCTCGAATCACAAAAGAAAAAAAATTTAAAAAAATGAATGCGAACGGTTGTAAAGGGTATGTTCGAATGGCTGATGTTTTATTTAACTGTAACAATAATTGTAGCAAAGGAAATACATACTGTTGTTACTTAGTATTAGTTAGTAATTTATAAACTGAGTAAATTTCCCCCAGAAAACTCAAAGATACGTCGTAACCTGTGCACTATTTATTTTTTAAATTAATCTGGATTGCATTTAATATTATGAGCTTTGCTCGTTTGTACCGTGTAAAGTCTGTGAGACAAACAAAGACTATGAGTATTAGCACATCACAGAAGTTGGAATTGCATGAAGTCAGATTGCTAAGTTTAAAAAATATATATATATTGCAATGGCAGCTCATTTCGTTCATATGACTGTTGTGTTTAATTTAATGAAATTTATCGCATGCTGTAGTTGCTGAATTATGTTCCTTGTTTTCATTTGGTCTTGATACATGGTTATGAAGGAATTTGTAAGCAGTGATCAGAGACAAAGCTTCAGCTGTAACCTGGTGTCAAATATATAAGAAGAGAGGTAAGTGTTACAATAAATAAATAAATAAACTCTTTTTTAGAGCCTTTGTTTATCTAGTTACCTGCAACATCCCAATTTCGTAGTGTCCATATGTTAAAAGAATTTGGTCCCTTCCTGAATAATTTTTAATGTTACATGGGAAAATATTTGAACATGATCTTCACAGCAAAAAATGGAAACACTCTTTAACAAGAATATTTCTCCTTTGTTAATCATGAGCCTGAGGACATTGGTCTTTCATGTAAATTGTTATGCAACTATTCACGTACCTTTCCTGTTCTCCACAAACTTCGGTATATGCATCAGTATGCTTCTCAGGCAGAATTACTTTATTCACCATTGCTTCACAGTGTAATTGAAAAATGAAACTATTGAGTTCTGAGGAACAGTTTATAAAAGCAGATGGTGCAATAAAAAATTATTAACAATATTTTTAAAAATCCACATTTAGACATTAACTTTGTGTGCTTCCCCAATACAAGAAGTCTTATCCTTTTGAAGATTTTCTACTGACATGTGCTTTATAATTTTGAACATTAAAGTTGTGTTGTATTCTGTCGAATGAAAACTCTCAGAAAATTGTGCATAGATTCAAAATATTGAACATTTCACATTGCTAACATTAAATTTTTGATAATATTTTCACAAAATTCAAAGTTCAAATAGATATGATACACACTGAATGCGATAACCTGAGCTAAATAAATTAGCGTATGTGACTGGGAAATAACTGTTGGTTGCCCTTATGTTATCAGATGTAGAGCTTGAATTTCTAAATGTCAGATGTCATAACTATAAATTCAGTCCCCTGCCCTCTGAGGTAAAAGTCTATTTATTTGTCTGTTAAAATTTTGACAGGAGTCAAAATCTACAAAGACATCTGATAAATATATTACAGCCTTCATTCCAGGTGAAAATATTTCGGTTATACGTAAATATTAATTATTCATAGAGAACAGAAAGAAAAATGTAATGTGAATTTTGATTAACTTGAATCTCTGTGCAGCAGAAGTGTTGAAAAGATGTGAATGGATTTTTTTGGTGAGGAAGTTAAATTATATGCAATGCGGTTAGAGGGGGAGGGCACCTAGCTTGTACTGGAAAAAGAAAAATTTTCAGTACAGATAACTGCTGTATCTTGTATTGATATCTGTTTGTGTTGTAATAATTTTAATAGCTGAAAATGTAGGAGGCATGACATTGCTAAGGCAATTTTGATTGATTGTTGGTACTGAAAAAATTAGGCACAGGTGAAGGTTTGATGATTGAAAGAGCAGAAACATGAGATTTTGTATAACATGAAAGAGTCATCTAATTATTTTTATGTGTATCTTGGGTGTAAGAGTTCATACAGTGGAGACAAATAAATGAGAATATTTACATTAACTGTCCCTTTTATGTTTGGGGGCGTAACGTCACGTCGAAACCACAATCAAGTACAGATCCGAAGGCAGGGTCGCCAGTGAATCCATAATCACTTAGAACTGACTGCATTTTTTTACTGACACCAACTTATAGCCAGAAAAGATCTGAACTCCCGAACACTGTGTGCAGCTATTTGTACAAAGTCAGAAATTTTAGAATGCTGATGTTTCGACAACCATCACAAGCATAAGATATTTTAAGAACCTTCCAGATATGATAAACACTAAATAACTAAGACATTCCCATTGGAACCGATTACAGCCCCCTGGACCTGCACTCCTGGAAATGGAAAAAAGGACACATTGACACCGGTGTGTCAGACCCACCATACTTGCTCCGGACACTGCGAGAGGGCTGTACAAGCAATGATCACACGCACGGCACAGCGGACACACCAGGAACCGCGGTGTTGGCCGTCGAATGGCGCTAGCTGCGCAGCATTTGTGCACCGCCGCCGTCAGTGTCAGCCAGTTTGCCGTGGCATACGGAGCTCCATCGCAGTCTTTAACACTGGTAGCATGCCGCGACAGCGTGGACGTGAACCGTATGTGCAGTTGACGGACTTTGAGCGAGGGCGTATAGTGGGCATGCGGGAGGCCGGGTGGACGTACCGCCGAATTGCTCAACACGTGGGGCGTGAGGTCTCCACAGTACATCGATGTTGTCGCCAGTGGTCGGCGGAAGGTGCACGTGCCCGTCGACCTGGGACCGGACCGCAGCGACGCACGGATGCACGCCAAGACCGTAGGATCCTACGCAGTGCCGTAGGGGACCGCACCGCCACTTCCCAGCAAATTAGGGACACTGTTGCTCCTGGGGTATCGGCGAGGACCATTCGCAACCGTCTCCATGAAGCTGGGCTACGGTCCCGCACACCGTTAGGCCGTCTTCCGCTCACGCCCCAACATCGTGCAGCCCGCCTCCAGTGGTGTCGCGACAGGCGTGAATGGAGGGACGAATGGAGACGTGTCGTCTTCAGCGATGAGAGTCGCTTCTGCCTTGGTGCCAATGATGGTCGTATGCGTGTTTGGCGCCGTGCAGGTGAGCGCCACAATCAGGACTGCATACGACCGAGGCACACAGGGCCAACACCCGGCATCATGGTGTGGGGAGCGATCTCCTACACTGGCCGTACACCACTGGTGATCGTCGAGGGGACACTGAATAGTGCACGGTACATCCAAACCGTCATCGAACCCATCGTTCTACCATTCCTAGACCGGCAAGGGAACTTGCTGTTCCAACAGGACAATGCACGTCCGCACGTATCCCGTGCCACCCAACGTGCTCTAGAAGGTGTAAGTCAACTACCCTGGCCAGCAAGATCTCCGGATCTGTCCCCCATTGAGCATGTTTGGGACTGGATGAAGCGTCGTCTCACGCGGTCTGCACGTCCAGCACGAACGCTGGTCCAACTGAGGCGCCAGGTGGAAATGGCATGGCAAGCCGTTCCACAGGACTACATCCAGCATCTCTACGATCGTGTCCATGGGAGAATAGCAGCCTGCATTGCTGCGAAAGGTGGATATACACTGTACTAGTGCCGACATTGTGCATGCTCTGTTGCCTGTGTCTATGTGCCTGTGGTTCTGTCAGTGTGATCATGTGATGTATCTGACCCCAGGAATGTGTCAATAAAGTTTCCCCTTCCTGGGACAATGAATTCACGGTGTTCTTATTTCAATTTCCAGGAGTGTAGATCTTGTCAGTGGCCCTCTGTATGGCAGCACTGGTGGTTCCTTGAATTCTGGTTAAGTTGTTACATCTTCTTCACTATTCTGAGCACCAGAGATATAACCCCTCCTGTCAAATCCTCTCAATTTTCAAGTGGGTCTTTGGTTCCCCCTGAACCTCCCTTTGCCAATTTGCACCTCAGGACTTCAAACCAAGGACATAGATGATCTCTCTCCACTTTCGTCATCTTAATGAAGTATCATAATCATTGACTTCATGTATATTGTTCAACAAGCAACAAAGGATACAATAGGGCCAAAAGAAGTGCTTCAGGAAGTTTTCAGACTGTCTCACTTTCAGCACAGGTGTAAAAATCCATACCATTACTGTACCTCACTAGCTGGTGTTTGGCTTTACAACCCTTGCAGTCTTTCCCCTGAGTTTCCAGGGGCTTTAAGCGAACCAGCTGCCTTGCTTGTTCTTTCCTGTCGATGAGGTGTTTCAAGTAGCTTTCCTGGAGTGGTCTGGTTGAAGTGGGAATAGTGTATCCACTGTTGTTCTGGATTTGTGACTGTGGAACAGAAGAAATGATATGAATCCTTAATACCTCTTATTGCTTTGTTGTATTCGAATGTCCTGGCAAGCAATATTGTGCCCAATCTCTCTCTGTTTGACATAAACATACTCAAGAGCATATCTACCAGTGTCTTACTGAAGCGTTCTATGAGACCATTCGTCAGTGTGTGGTAAGCATTTTTCATCCTGCAGCTGAAAGTACCTCTGATACTAATTTCGACTGGAAGACTTTCCTGATCAGAGATCATCACATGATTTGCTTCATGCTTGAGCTGTGCCAGTCATAACAAGTTTTGTGACAGCATAGCAGGTGAGGTAATCAGTGCAAGCTATTTTCCATCTATTCCTGTCTGTCGACTTTGGGACCTCCCCATATGTGTTTCTGTTGTTGGCATTCCATGCAGTGGCTCACATTGTTTATAACAGATCGGTAGAGTGTGATGCCTGTGTCTGATTTGGTTTAGAGTCTTTACGAATCACAGGAGACCATATGTTAGGGCGTCGTTGAAATATTTCGGGAAAGCTTGTCGCAGGTGAATTGAAATGACAAGCAACAGTTTCTGCCCCTCTGGATCATAGTTTCTCATATATAACATTCTGGTTATTAACTGGAATCCTTTGGTCCATTTCTCATTCTTCAATGCTTCTACTGTTCAGCAGGTATGCCATTTAATGTAACAATAACTCATATTTTGTCCACACTCCTGCATTCCGCCAAAAGATTCCATGGAAGGCAGCCTGCCTCCTTGTGTTTGCATCCATTTTTTATACCATTGTGATATACTCCTGAAACCTTGGTGCCCATCTCGCTAGCCCACCTGCCAGATCTTTCAGGCTAGTCAGCCATCATAGAGAACAGTGAGCCATCACAATGGTAAATGGTTTGCCCAATAAATACAGCAGGAACTTGGTGATGACCCAAACAACTGCAAGGCTCTCTTTCTCGGTTGTAGAGTAGTTCTTCTTGGAAATTACTTAGGAAGTGTAAGCTATTACCTTTTCAGCATCATCCTGGATTCGTACTACAACTGCCCCTATCGCAAAAGTGCTAGCATTAGTGTGAAGTTAGATATGTTCTCGTTATACAGTGCTAGAACTGGATGTAAGGTTAGTGCCTCCTTAAGGTAAAGGAATGATCTTTGTGGGCCTCTTTCCAGGAAAATTTGGCATCCCCAGCTGTAGTTCTTGCAAAGGATGTGCTTCAGTGTAGAAATACTTCATGAAACGCACATAGTACAAGCACATTCAAGAGAGACCTTTTCACATCATGAAAGTGCTGAGGAGTCTGAAAATCTGTGATTGCTCTAATTTTCTGTGGACTTGGAGGAGCTACATCACCATTCCTTACATGCTCCAAGATTTCTTGGGCGACGAAGGGGCACTTTTTTTGGTTTCAGGTGGAGATCTGCAGTATCTTCAGACATGACAATGGCATCCAGATAACAAAGATATGTTGTCAGTTTAATGCAGTGATCATCAAACTTTTTTGCTCAAAAGCCAATATTGACATGATGGAACACCATTTCGGCCTGCATACATATTGATCTTATTGCTGATTGGTAAAATACATACATTAGTTTATGAGCCCCCAATAGACTAGCTGTAGTAAGGGCATTAAACAAAGTTGGTCGAATACATACATTAGTTTATGAGCCCCCAATAGACTAGCTGTAGTAAGGGCATTAAACAAAGTTGGTCGTCATCGCCAGGTGCTGATCACTTAAAAGCTGGTACCATTCGGAACACTTTGTGTCAACAGTTCTCTATTTCAGATTTCTGACAGTTTTTTTGGTAGTGTGTGCAAGTGATTGATTAATAACAGTAATTGTGGTTACATTTAAATGCAGTATGAAACGGATCTTTACAAAATGTTTTGAACCTAGATTTTCTTCTCATTGTGTTGCATTACAACAGGCTTAATTTAACTTGATACCCCTTCTTGCAAATATGTACCACATTTGAAGATGGCCGAGACATTCACAGATCCAGTTTACTTCTGTATCAAAATTTATACCATAGCGTCTGATTGGTACGAGTCATACATGCCCATGAGTTTTAGTACTGGAAAATGAACAATAAACCAATTGACAGAGGAATGACACTGCAACCCTGGCCAAAATGTTTGTTTCACTGATATTAGTTATTTACAATACAAAGCAGTAGTATACCCAGAAATCTTTGCTGCATTAGTCAAATTATTTACCCCTCTGCCTCTGAGGTAAGTAGACAAATTTACTTAGACCACGGCCAAATTTAACGTCAGTTGAAATTCAGCAGATCTTAGAAATATTTCTCTCTCTGTGAGTAAATTTGTTTGTTACTGACCAGAAGAACTATGCTCCTTAGAAGCACTTAATGTTAATTGATTTTTTTAATTTGGCTGTTAGTTGCTGGATGCACATTACTCGTATTATAAAATGGACCCATGGCCCACATTTTGATGACCACTGATTTAAGGTTTCGAAGCAATTTGCCCAGATGCCAGGAGCGTTACTAAGTCCAAATGCCATAACTTTGAACTCAGACAAGCTCTCAGGAGTTACAAAGGCAGTCTTTTTTCCAGTCAGCCTTGGCCGGTAGTCTGTCTGCATGTTCGAAATAGAGAAATACTTTGCATCTTTCAAGCAGGCCAGGGTGTCATCAGTACAAGGGTTGTTCAAAAAGTAAGGTAACTTTTCAAATTGTGCAGGCAATCTTCCTTCCTTCCTTCCTTCCTTTTTTTTTCTTTTTTTTATGTTGGTACATAGATCCCAAACACATCTTCACAGTTTAAAGTGTTTGACAGATAGAAAGCTAAGACATGTTTTAGTGTGTTCGGCACTTTTTGATTATTATAAAAAATGGAGCAAAGAATTTGCATCAAATTTTGTGTGAAAAATGGAATAAAGTGCTCTAAAACGCCTGAAATGTTGACAGTGGCATACGGTGAGTCTGCTCTAAGTGTAAAAAAAAAAAAAAAAAAAGATGTTTACAAGTCGTACAAGCTATTCTAAGATTGCCGAGAAGATGCCATAGACGAACCTCGCTCTGGATCCCCAGCACATCAACAACAGATGATAACGTCAAAGTTATGAAGAAAATTGTTTTGGAAAATCGTCAAATTACTGTAAGAGAAGTTGCCGAGGTTTTTGGAATATCGATTGTCTTGTGTCATGCAATTTTTTCAGGTGTTTTGGGCATGAGACGTGCGTCAGTGAAGTTTGATCCAAAACTTCTCAATTTTGCTTCAGAAGAACTGGTGCATAAGCATCGCTCAGGAGCTCTTGAGTGATGTCGGTTATGATCTTCATTTGCTCAAAAGGGTCATACACGGTGACGATACGTGGGTTTACGGTTATGCCGTCGAAACCAAAGCCCAATCATCCCAATGGAAGCATCCTGGAGAGCCAAGACCAAAAAAAGCATGTAAAGTTCAAGTAAATGTCGAAGTTTTGCTCACTTTTTTTAAAAATTACTGTGGCTTAGTGCATCATGAATTTTTGTCTCCAGGTCATACGGTCAATAAGGAGTATTATCTCGATGTGATGCACCATTTGGGAGAAGCGATACACCAAAAAGTCTGCAAATGTGGAAAAACGATTCACAGCCTTTACATGGCCAAAAACAACATGACAATCATGCCACCATATTCACTGGATTTGGCCCCCTGTGACTTTTTCTGTTCCCAAAACTGGAGAGATCTATGAAAGGACGAAGATTTTCAGCCATTGAGGAAATAAAAATGGCATCGCTGGAAGTACTCGAGGCTGTACTAAAAAGTTCTTTGAGGATTGGAAGAAATGATGGCACAAGTGTGTTGTATCTGAGGGGGATTACTTTGAAGGGGCAACATGAATATTGATGAATAAATAAGTTTTTTTTTTTCATAAAAATATAAAGTCGCCTTTTTAACACGCCTTGTACGTGACAGTGGATAGACATCTTTTCATGGTTTTGTTCAGTCACCAGCAGTCAATGCAGAAATGCCCGGTACTGTCCTTCTCCTTCACAAGGACCACCAGAGAAGACCAAGGACACACTGAATGTAAAGTGATGTCATCTTGCAGTATCGTCTCCTCGTCTTGGATCATCCGATGTTCAGTTGGTGACACGCTATATGAGTGTTTTCTACTCGGTGAATGACCCCACCCCCCCCCCCCCCCCCCCTCTGTTTATGTTGTCTTTACCATGAGCTGCCTAGTCTCTCTTTTCCCCACTCCAGATTTGAGATCATCCAAAAGTTAATCCAGAACGGTTATACTTGTTAACATATTTCCTAGGCCAGGCCAGATTTTATTGGCAATTTGACAGTAGCTTCCTGCATTGCATTGTTTGCAGTTGTAACGATGCACATACCTTTCGGAATGACTTGTGGCTGCTTCTTACAGTTAGTGAACCAAAGTTGTCCTTCACCACCCACAATGCCTATGATCATTGCTCCCTTTATATTTCATTTTTGCAGTTTTACTGTGTTTGGAATTCATCTCGATGATGAAGAATAGCAGCGGCAAACTACCGCTCCAAGCAGTCTTTCTTGTGTGGGCCTGCTGAAATAGTTCTGACAATCTAGAGCTCTCATCGTCGTCAGCCTATGATTGCTTGTGATGCCTGATGCAAGAAGTTAATCTGAGAATATCATCACAACTACATTCTGTTAAAACGACAAATTCAAAAAACTGTGTTCGGTCACTGATAGTTATTTTTACAATGCATATTCCCATCAGCTGAACGTATTTCCAATTTGTGACCTTTAAGACAATCCCTTTTGTTTCATAGAACATACTCTTCTTTAGCTGGCAATAAACATGCAAAATTACGTAGAGAAGCCCATGATTTAGCTAATACCTGGACTCATTGGTTGTTGATGAGATTTCCTTTCATCTTGGTCTGTCATCTATGGAGGATTTTCATCCATGGCAATCTCCATGGATGGCCACCTCACTTCGTTTTCCAATTTGGCAGCTAAGTGAACAGTTGTACCTCTGTATTGTGATGGGGAATGGCTATGGCATGTTGGGGAGCAACCTTGTCCAGGATATAGTGATGAGTTTTGGTGTGCAAGTCAACTATAATCGTCTGCAGTTGACCGGAGTGAAAGGACTGTTGTGATGGTTGATATCTTGTGGTATAAAGGTCTCGTCATCTTTCTCCGCAATAGTGCACAACGTGTCCAGGATGTCAAAGTGAAAACACACTAGTGTGTTCTCCTACCTCCTCCAAATGTCTGTTCTTCTGCATCACACTTTACTTAGTGAAGGATCTGTAACTGTTTTGTTCTTGTATTGGGTTGTCATATGGTAGTGGCACAAGTCAGAGTTATCAGAGCCCATTGTTCATTGTGCATTTGATTGGTGATTAAGATTGGTGCACAGCTCAGTATATCTCTTCTTCAACATTCTCCATTACATCCTGACATGTAAAGTTGTCATTTGTGGCCGTTACCTTTCATATACTTGGTCTGAGAGTTCTAGCTGCCATAAAATGATGTATCTCTTCTCTTAACCCCTCACGTACAAGAGAAGCAACTGCCATAGGGATCACATTTAAGAGTTGATAATAACTCTTTCATCAGACTCTGTTGCATTTCCTCGATGGGCTGACACCATGTGATGAATTCTTCTGTTGTGATATCCTATATCGGAAGAGCTGCAAATCCTTTCATCAAATGTGTGAGTTTGTCAGCTTCTGCCCAATTCGGATTCACAATGTTGGAAAGAGACAGAACATTCCTTGTGTATGACTGTGTTGTTTCATCGTAACATTGAGCCCTGTACTTCAATTGTTCCTTTGCTAAGTGGACTTTGTTGATTTTTACCAACTGTTTTCTTCAGTTCAGCCTGGGATTTGTCCCAGCTATTGAGCTTCTCTTAATTGTTCTCGAACCATTGCTGGGCTTTGCCATCCTAAAAAAAGAATACATTTCCCAAATACGTCATATCGTCCCATTTGTTGTATTTGGCAACTCAGTTGAATCCTTTCAGCCATTTCATCAAGTCCTGACCAGTGTATCTGGAAAATACTGATGAGTGTTTGATGGGCTGCCAAGTTACTGCTTTTTAGGTAGGATTCCACCCATCTCCTGAGTATACGGATCTTAAGAAGTGATGCAGTGCTTGTATTCTGGTTCCTGTCCACGTAGGCAGTGTCTTTCGCATTGCCTAATTGGAGTCACCGTGACAGATATTTTGAGATATACATGCAGCATCTCCACAAAAGAATGTCGCATCAATACCACGATCAAGGCCAAATCCAAAAGCAGATTCATAAGTGAGGTACAACTTTTAGAACTGGAAGTACCTTTATTACTGATACCAGTGTACAGCCATAATTGAAGTGACCACCTAGATGGAAAGGGCAGTCATTTATACAAACGTCGAATATTCCTGAATTTTGGTATTTCTGCAAACATCACATATTCCAAAATATACAAACATACAATATTTAAAGACATTCCAGAAATGATAAAATCTGGTGGTCAGGTTTGAACTGGTGACCAAGACAGTGATGCTGACCAATGCGCTACACTGAATGCACCACAGACTGCAGAAAGTATTTCAATCTTATAAATAGGATTGGGGAGAAGAGGAGTTTGTGGCACAACTTGACTAGAAGAAGGGATTGGTTGGTAGGACATGTTCTGAGGCATCAAGGGATCACCAATTTAGTATTGGAGGGTAAAAATCGTAGAGAGAGACGAAGAGATGAATACACTAAGCAGATTCAGAAGGATGTAGGTTGCGGTAGGTACCGGGAGATGAAGCAGCTTGCACAGGATAGAGTAGCGTGGAGAGCTGCATCAAACCAGTCTCTGCACTGAAGACCACAACAACAACAAACTAAGAAATTACTTTCATTTGTTGATTATCAGGAGTAGACATGAACAAAAGTTCATAATTGTGCTAACATTTGGAAACTGAAGTTTGGCCATTAGACAAAATTGGGGTGATCCATCTACATCATACTCCGCAAGCCACCTAATGGTGTGTGGCAGAGGGTACTTTCGATACCACCATCTGATCCCTCAAACCCTGTTCCACTTGCGAATAGTGCATGGGAAGAATAATTGTCGGTGCCGTTTTCCATTGTGCTGTGGATCTCGTGGAAGAACAGAGCGAGCTGAGTTTCACAGGATTTCTGTTTGTGGAATCCATGTTGATTTTTATAGAGGAAATATTCATTTTCCAAAAGCATCATAATTCTTGAGCATAAAATACGTTCCATAATTCTAAAACAGAATGACGTCGACGATATAGGTCTAGAACTGTGTGGATCTATCCTATGGCCTTTCTTAAAAACCGAATGACCTGCACTTTTTTCCAGTTGTTAGGTACCTTTCGCTGGTCAAGCGATCTAAGATAAATTACTGCTACAAGGGGAGCAAGTTCTTTCATGTAATCTTTATAGAATCTTATAGGTATCTTCATCTGGTCCTGAAGCCTTCCCACTACTAAGCGACTGTAGCTGCTTTTCAGTTCCGCGATCAGTTATCTCAATACCTGCCATTTCGATGTACATATGACGATTGAAAGGAGGGACAATGTTAAGATCTTCTGCAGTGAAACAACTTAGGAGACCGAATTCAGTATTTCGGCCTTCTCTCTGTTATCATCCTTTTCAGTGCCGGTGTAGTCTCTGAGGGAATGAAAAGATGATTTTGACCCACTTAATAATTTTACGTGTGACAAAAATCTCTTAGGGTTTTTACTAAGGTCAGTTGACGTCGTCTTACTTTAAGAATCATTGAACACTTCTCTCATTTCTCTCCTTATGCTCATTTCCGCTTCCTTCAGCTTTTGTCAGCTAGTTTTTACTCCTCTGGATCTGAGAAGACTACTCTTTGCTTATGTAGCACTTTTCTAACGTGACTAGTAAACCATGGTGGATTCTGTAATTGCAGATCACCAGTGACCCCAGATTAAGGAAAATAAGAGTGCTAAACGAGGAAAAATGTCGAGTCTCTTTATGTGAACATAGAGCCCTCTCAGTTGAGAACTGAGTAGTCTGCGTATGCTTCAATTGTTGAAATCTGTTGATTGGTCAGTCATCACGTCAGATCTATCTCTTGGGTGGGAAAGAGAGGGGTGGGGGGGGGTGGGGGGGTAGTTTTCTAAAAGCAGCATTCAACAGATTCACTGTCACATGTTTAGTTATCTGCCCCCCCCACCCTCTTTTACTTAACCTGTAATTTGCATTCACATTTTGAACATTTGGTACAAATTTGTGCTCCGTTAATTCTATCCACTTTAACAATTAACCATCATAAAATGTTTGAAAACTATTTGAAGCAGGGTTTTTATTATTTTTTAAAAATTTTCTTTGGTATTGTAACTTTCATCTCAAATAAAGTACCCTTCAAAATGTAGTCTTCGACTTGTAGACATAGAATGCAGCAAGCTTTATTTGAAAATTTTTGCAACTTAAAGCATTGTATCACTGCCTAAGAATTGATGAAGTTTTGGCTTTTATTCTATGCTCCTTTAGAGTAAAAACTTTCACACTGTGGTCATGACAAATGGTATAATATTTGTTCGTGCTAAATACTGCCCTTTCATGAATCTGAAAAACTGTTTTTGTTAGTATTTGATTTTAATTGTTTCCACTTGCCATTTTCTCATTCTATCCGTGGTTCCTTCCTACATTATCATCCCTTTCTATCATTTATAAACTGAAGTTGACATCTTTGGTCACCTGTTCTCTGACCTTTTTTCCTCCTCTTTTGCCTTCTTTCCTCCTCTTTTGCCTTCTTTCCTCCTCTTTTGCCTTCTTTCCTCCTCTTTTGCCTTCTTTCCTCATCTTTTGCCTTCTTTCCTCATCTTTTGCCTTCTTTCCTCATCTTTTGCCTTCTTTCCTCCTCTTTTGCCTTCTTTCAGGAGGAGTGTCTCTGACCCTGGTTTCTAAGAGACATGCTCTCACTGTCTGAATGACCCATATGAATTAATGTTTTATTGTTGTTGTTGGTGGTGGTGGTGTTAGCTGAAAACTAGGTGTAGTGGTCTCTCTCTGCCAGATTTTTGTCTGCTGTGCTAAAAGTTAAATCTGTGGTTAAAATACCACTCTTAGCTATTGAGCAGTAATAATTTTTTTTACAAGATCTTCATTTTAGGATTTCCATTATTTCTTCTGGACTTGATTTCAATTTCTGGAAATTGTAAGTACTGTATTTTGTAGCTTGTATATTCAGCATTTGATATGTGCCAAACATATAATATTTCATAATGTAGGTGGTGTTAGTCAATGCTGATACAGAACCACCATTCTAACACTGTCAAGTTATTTTCATATTCTATTCTAGGAATCGCCCGCAGCTGCGCTCGCAGTAAGTAGTTCTTTTAAGAAGAGTTATGGGAAGTAAGCAGGCTATTGTATGTGCAATAATGTCAACTGCCCTCACATGCCTGTTAATGCACGTATAGCCCATGATGCTAAAGCGCACTCCCAACGCATGATGAGGCATCTCGTGCATTGTCATTGCCAAGCAGTGCACAGAGAGTGGCATTGGCAGGAGTGCACATCTGTGTGTTGTGCTATTGAAATAACTATAGATTAAGCAACAAATTTAATAATTTTCTAACATGGCTTATGTTTCATTCCCTGTTTCATCCCCTTAGGGGCTGATCCCCCTCCCCCCTTTTAGAGTAGCCTAGCTTCTTCCTCACCAAACTTCATTGAAATCTGTTCAGCGGTTTAGTCATGAAAATGTAATTGAGTTACTGTTGCATTTATATTATTAGTATTGTAAAACTTTAAATAACAAATGTTATTTGACTGTATTATAGTTGTCTTAGTACAATCAAAATGTGGTATAAAATATGACTGGCACCTTTAGTTGTTTATTTTAATTGACTTTCTGTGTTTTATCATAAAAACAAGAGTTTACAAAAGAAGCTAGACATTACTTCTGATGAGAGCGCTCATATTAATGTGGGTAAAGTAAAAGTAATATCCATTTTGTATTTCACTCTTGTCCATAATTTAATAAAGTTTGAAAATCTTCAGCAAGCTTCCAACTGGCATAAAGCTAGCAATTGGGAATGTCTAAGTCAACAAGTTTAAACACATCTTGTTACCCACTCCTACAAAAAATCTGATGATCTAGGTTCAGTGCTTGAAAATTTTGTTGACTTAATGGCATGTTGCAATGCTCGCTGTGAAAATGTTCTCTCCCTCCCTCACCCTCCCTCCCTCACCCTCCCTCTCTCCCTCCCTCACCCTCCCTCCCTCCCTCTCTCCCTCCCTCACCATCCCTCCCTCACCATCCCTCCCTCTCTCCCTCCCTCACCATCCCTCCCTCTCTCCCTCCCTCACCCTCTCTCCCGCCCTCCCTCCTACCCTCTCTCCTACCCTCTCTCCCGCCCTCCCTCCTACCCTCTCTCCCTCCCTCACCCACCCTCCCTCCTACCCTCTCTCCCTCCCTCACCCACCCTCCCTCCTACCCTCTCTCCCTCCCTCACCCACCCTCCCTCCTACCCTCTCTCCCTTCCTCCCTCCTTCCCTCTCTCCCTTCCTCCCGCCCTCCCTCCCTCCTTCCTTCTCACCCTCCTTCCTTCTCACCCTCCTTCCCTCTCACCCTCCTTCCCTCTCACCCTCCTTCCCTCTCCCACCCTCCTTCCCTCTCCCACCCTCCTTCCCTCTCCCACCCTCCTTCCCTCTCCCACCCTCCTTCCCTCTCCCACCCTCCTTCCCTCTCCCACCCTCCTTCCCTCTCCCACCCTCCCTCCCACCCTCCTTCCCTCTCCCACCCTCCTTCCCTCTCCCACCCTCCCTCCCACCCTCTCTCCCTCCTTCCCTCTCCCTCCTTCCCTCTCCCTCCTTCCCTCTCCCTCCTTCCCTCTCCCTCCTTCCCTCCTACCCTCTCCCTCCTTCCCTCCTTCCCTCTCCCTCCTTCCCTCTCCCTCCTTCCCTCTCCCTCCTTCCCTCTCCCTCCTTCCCTCTCCCTCCTTCCCTCTCCCTCCTTCCCTCTCCCTCCTTCCCTCCCTCTCTCCCCCTCCTCCCTCCCTCCCTCTCTCTCCCTCCTCCCTCCCTCTCTCTCCCTCCTCCCTCCCTCCCTCTCTCTCCCTCCTCCCTCCCTCTCTCTCCCTCCTCCCTCCCTCCCTCTCACTCCCTCCTCCCTCCCACCCTCTCTCTCCCTCCCCCCTCCCTCTCTCTCCCCCCCCCTCTCTCTCTCTCTCTCTCTCTCTCTCTCTCTCTCTCTCACCCCCCTCCCTCTCTCTCTCTCT